>NW_023416285.1:70427202-70664702 GCF_014176215.1 Rousettus aegyptiacus | reverse complement strand
ATGCACATTGGCATTTATTTTCAATATTGGGGGCTAGAGATATTCTATAGATTTTATCAACTTGAGTAAAAAACAATTGTTTAAGATTTACTACACTTTGTTTCCTTCACCTCCCAGGATGCCAAACACTGATTGTGGGTAGACATGTTTGTAATGAGTGTGAAAATTTAATAATCTCAAGGGGACATATTTTCTATCAAGGTCTCTCTAGAATTTTGGAATTCCCTATTACTTCCAGCTGTGTCAGAAAACTGAGTAAGTTGAATTTAAATTCCTGTGGTGAAACCCATATGTTTATTATGCTTTTGCCAAGTTGATGTAGGAAGCTCAACAAAAGTTGAGTTCTTTCCATTATTAATGATCTTAGGGCCTTAGCCACATTCTGTGAGCCACAGAAATAAATAGATGAAATATTCATTGAACCATTTAAACTATCCACATTGTATAAATAAAGATGAAAGTAATAACATGATGTGAATGAGCTCTCGTTGTACTGAATTATCATGTTAGAATTTTCCAAGAAAAACTGACAGTTTATGAAACTTGTCAATAACTAAGAGGAAGCATTATTTTTTTTGAGTGTCCATAAGTCGTCAGTTTGGCTAGATACAAAAATGTATAGAGTCTTTTTATATATTAAACATATCAGCAAGGAAGACAAGAGACTTATCCTCCATTTTACTATTTCTAGTAAATTTACATTTGTAAACTTCTAGAGACAAACTAAGTTTTCTAATTTAGATTTTAACTGTATCTATTAGCATTTGGATACACAAGATACCTGAATCATTCGGTAAAAATTTTGATTCAAAGTCTCTATCAGGAATTGGCACACTTTTTCTGTAAAGGATTATGTAATAAATATTTAAGGTTTTGCAGGCCACGTATGCTCTCAATCACATATTCTTCTTTAATTTCTTTTAAACCCTAACAAAAATATAAAGATGATCTTCAGCTCAAGGGCCATGCCAAAGTACTCCAGAAAATTGAGCCTATGAGTTTAAACTGCTTGCTGATCCCTGGTCTGAATCACATAAATATTCAGCTGCAGAAGATTATAACAGACATAATTTGTTTATATAGGCTAGTAGAAGTTCTTAAATTTTTGCTTAAGGAAATCATTGTCATATTGTAACCAAATATGTTCAGTGGCAAAAATTCTAAAATGCATGTTATTGCTGATCCTGTTGTCAAAAGAACTACCAAACTAACAATTTTATTAATATATTAGGGCTCAATAAAATGAAAAGTCATAATGCTGCAACTCAAATATGAGAATGGAAGAAATTTAGGCTGAATTAAAACACTTGTATCTCTTAAATTAGCAAATTTTGCCTCAGAGTATGCATTGAGTTGAACCTACAAGTGGGGATCTGGTGGTTTCTCTGAAAAAGGACAACTTTGATTCTCAGCAGGCAGCTCAGAGTCTAGGACTTCTAGTAGTTGTTTACTATTTAAATTTAAAGAAATAACTATGGTGGAAAAAGAGTCAAGCAGATCATTAAAGTAGTATTTTTTAAAATGTATTTATATTTTTGAAGTATCTTTTAGTAAGTGGTTATGGATATATTGGGACTCATAATGACTAACAGTTCAGTAATTAAATTATCATTTATCTTCCAAGACAGTTTCTAACTATTAATTTAGTTTCTTGTTAATTATTAATTATGATTTTAGTATTAATTTTTTGGGTTTTAAGACTCACATTAGTACAAATGAAGAACTCTATTCCCCTTCGTTATTACATAGTAAATATGTAATAAGAAAATATCATTTAAAGGCAATATTGCATATTATGAACACTAGTAAAGTATGTAATTTCTATAATAAATCAGCATGAAAACAAAAGTATTTAACACTTTCATTTCCCAAGTAGGCTGAGTTAAAATGATTCTTTTTTTCTATCAAAACTTCAAATTAATACATTGGTCAAAAGAAAACTGGAGTAATAACTTTAGTCGAAAATGTCTAAACAACTCTGTAGTGCTGTTAGTAATCAACAGTGGGGTAAGTGAAAAACAACTGAGTTGTTCTTTTGTGTCTCCTGATTTTCTGGAATTTCCAGACAGCTTAATAATTATAGTATTTAACACAATTCCTTCATTTCATAGTAATTTGATAGATAGATTTGAATTGATTTGCTATAAAACCAATATCTTGGGTAAAGTTTCAAGCAACTATATTATAGTAGTGCACTGGAGCTAGGCACAATCAACTCGGCTCACACAGCAAATTGTCAAATTTGCAAGAAAGATACGGAAGTTTATTGAACAATTAAATTGTAGAAACTTAAATTTAATTATATATTAAAAACAAAAGTAATAAACACTCAGAACTAATAACTTCCTAATCATTTTATTACATTGTACTACCTCTGATCCTGAGATTATATCTACTCTTTTTTTTGATAGATGGAAATACTATATGACAGTATATTACTTTACATCTCTTTCCATTTCTGTATTCAACGCTGACACTTTATAGCATGAACATGCAACTGTGAAAGTACTTACACGAAATAAATTAGCAAATGGTAAAAACCAGAGCTATTTTTCCCTATTTAACCAGTTGTTAAGCATTTATGAGCATATCCATCTTCACCAAAAACAATTTTTTTCTTTTTTGTAGGATGACCATGTAAATGAGACATAGATTGGAAAAAGAGGACTTGATCCAAAAGATTACAAGATGAAAATGTGTGACATGTTCCTGCAGATTTACTCATAAAATTCAGCCTTCTAAATAAGGTAAAAACAGAGAAGCAAACATTTTACCTGGAAGGACAGTCTGAACTTGCCATTAAGAACCCTGGTGAAAGTAAATAAATCAATATGTAAATGTCTTTAAATAACAGGTAGATAAACTATTACAGTTTCTGTGTGTGGATGAGAGATATTCATAGTAGTTCAACTTTTTCTCAGCCTGGAAAATGTCATGCATATGTTTTACATTTTGACCCCCCAATTAACCACTGTATTAGCAATTATGCAACAAGTTACCATTGACACGAGCAAACTTCTAGAACACCAAGTTGAATTTAAGCATTTGGTAAATTTAGTAGTAGCAAAGGCTGGGGATTATTGCCCTCTCTGGCAGCCTCTGTGCTTCCCTTATTTCATACAGAAAGGAAAAAGTTCAGAATAGTGACAGACACTCATCAAAGGGAAAATAAAACCTCAAGGAAAAATTTATAGGATTAGTTTCAAGATTAATTTCTAAATGTTTCCCTGTTAACCATTGGGCTTGCATGAATATGACAAATGAAACAGCAAACAAATAAAAATTCCATTAACAAAATCCAAAAATACAGATATTTATATAAATGTGTTTGTATAAATATATTTGTATATAATAAAAATACTGGAGGGCATTTCCTACCAAATAGTGACAGTAATTGTGTCTGAGTACTGTTATGTTTGGTGATGGTTGATAATTTTATTTTATTCCTTTTTATTTTAAAATTCACTGTTTAAAGTTCTCACAGTTAATGTACAAATTAAAAATAACAAATTAAAAATAAATAGAAATCTAGAGACACAAAAATTTGTTTACAAAATTTCTTTAAATTTGATATGAAGAAGTTAGGTTGCTCCTAATTTTTTGAAAAATACAGAATTTAAAGCAGGAAGTCAAGTTTGCTCTATTTTAAATGCAATGACATTTTTTGGCTTAAAAAGACAAAGTAAGAAACAATTCTGAACAATACATTTATATTAATATGATACTGTTCTTTTTGCAGTTTAAGGCAGTATAAAATACTAGTTAAAAGCACATACTTTGAGTGTTGATGGATGCAGCTTCAAATCTCCACTACATCATTTACTACGAAATTTTGAGGCAACTATTTAACCTTTCTCCTCCTTGTTTTCTCAAGCATAACATAGAGATAATAAAACCTACCTTATAGGAATTTCATGAAGATTAAATATAAAAGTATGTCAAGCATGTAATTAACAATCAATAAATAATAGCTCTAAATATCACTAAAAGAGGAAAAGGTATTTCAGAAATATGTCTGAGCAACTTAAATGGAATTCAGATATTCAGTCTTGAAATTCTGTTCTAACATTAGAGAAAATTACTTTCACATTAGAAAATTAAATGTTCAGACCTCTGATATTCAGAATGATAGCCATGATAGAGTTAATTATAAACTAAAGTAAATTATGTTGCCAGGTTGTTTGTATAATCTTCGTTGCCCTCATTTCTGTTTCTGTATTGTTTCTATCTTTCTGAACTGCCAGGGAGCAAAGTTGCATATGTTGTTCCAGCTGCTGTTGCTTTAGGCTTTATGCATTGGCATTAACTTGTGAGACTCTTGATATGTGGAGCCAAGAATCTGAATTTTTTCACATTGGGGTTATATTGCAAACTTTTATTTTATTTTACAATATATGAGTGTGAGTGTCGCTTAGATATTTTTTTAACTTAATGCTTTATTTAAATGTGGCTGAAGTCCAATTCAATGTAATATGTATAATCATCAAATATTTATTGAGACTCTACTATGTGTGTTAGGAGGTGAGTAGTACTTGGAAAAACACTGCAAGGTAAGAGAAATTGTTCGAATTACAATTTACATGTACTTCAAGTTCCTGAACAAATATCACCTCAATGACACTTCCCCTGACAATACCATAACATTGTAATCTCTTCCAAAACCCAGCTTCAATTCTCCTCAACTTGCTTTATGTTCTCAATAGCAATATTGGTATTATTATTTATTGTCTTTCATCTTCCTCCCATTCGAATGTAAACTACATGAATGCAGGGATTCCCATTTGTTTTGTTCTTTGTTTTATTCTCACTTTAGGCAAAATTACTAGTAATTAATTGGCTCCATGACATGGCGGAAAATCTTGAAAACTGATCAAGGAGCAGATGATGAAAAACCATGTTAAGGAATTTTACAGTTTTTATATGGGCATTATGAACTACAGAGCACATTGCACAACTTGTTTTGCACTTTAGAATGATCATTTCGCTCTGTGAAAGTATGAGGGATAGGTGGGAGGGAGGAGCGAGGGGAGACTCTGGGAAATGATGATTGTCTCTACAAGATGGATAGGACTTGTCAATAGAAAATAATTGAGAGAGAAATAAGTTAGAAACACTTTCAAGCTTCCAATTGGAATGACTAGATGAATAGTGATGTCTTTTAATTGATAATGAGATAAGAAAATAGGAGGGACACATTTGAGAAACATTATGAGTTAGAGTAAATAACAGAGATACTCAGGTAGAGCAAGTAAACACTCTTAAAATCAGAACTACCATCTCAAATGTCGAGCTGTAGCTTTGGTAATCATGGGCATATTGATAATACCTGAAGTTAAAATTATAGCTGACATCATACAGTATTCACTTATGATTAAAACACTTAACAAAATCAGTATAGAAGGAAAGTAACTTAACATAATAAAGACCATATGTGACAAACCCTCAGCCAACTTTATACTTAATGATGAAAAGCTGAAAACTTTTTCTCTAAGATCCGGAAATAGACAAGGCTGTCCACTATCATCGCTGTTATTCAATATACCATTGAAGGTCCTAGCAAGCGCAATCAGGCCAGAGAAAGATATAAAAGGCATCCAAATAGGAAATGACATTTTGGCAGATGATATGATTCTCGATATAGAAAACCCTAAAGACTCCACAAGAATACTATTCATAACAATAAGCAAATACAGTAAAGTTTCTGGATACAAAATCAATGTTCAAAAATCCATAGCGTTCCTATATCCTAATAGTGAAGTATCAGAAAAAGAAGTGGAAAAAAATAATTCCTTTTGCAATTGCAACAAAAAGAGTAAAATACCTAGGAATAAATTTAATGAAATGTGAATGACCTATATAGTGAAAACTATAAGATCCTATTAAAAGAAATCAAAGAAGATAGAAAGAAATGGAAAATTATTTCATGTTCTTGGGTTGAAAAAAAATAACATAATTTAAATGACCTTATTACCTAAAATATTATACAGATTTAATGACCCATCAAA
Organism: Rousettus aegyptiacus; assembly: GCF_014176215.1. Taxonomy (NCBI): domain Eukaryota; kingdom Metazoa; phylum Chordata; class Mammalia; order Chiroptera; family Pteropodidae; genus Rousettus; species Rousettus aegyptiacus. The sequence continues at coordinate 70,658,697 of NW_023416285.1, read as the reverse complement.
ATCCCATTGAGATTTTTTAAAGAAATAGAATGAAAATTCATCAGATTTGTATGGGAGCACAAAAGACCCCAAATCACCAAAGCCATCCTGAGCAAAAAGAACCAGGCTGGAGGCATCATTCTGCCTGATTTCAAAGTATACTACAAAGCAACAATAAACAAAATGGAATAGTATTTGTAGAAAAACAGACATACAGACCAGTGGAACAGAATTGAGAGTCTAGAAGTAAACCCATGTTTACATGGGAAAATAATTTTTGACGGAAGAGCCAAAAACATATAGTAAAGACAGGAAAGCCTTCCCAATAAATGGTGCTGGGAAAACTGGAAAGCCACCAGCAAAAGAATGAAACTAGACTGTGTTGTCTATCACCACACACCAAAATTAACTCGAAACGGATTAAGGACATGAATATCAGAACTGAAACAATAAATTGCATGGAAGAAAACATAGGTAATAAACTTATGAATCTTGGACTTAAAGAGGATTTTCTAAATTTGACCTCAAAGTCAAGGGAAGTAAAAGCAAAAATAAATGAATGGGACTACATCAAACTTAAAAGCTTCTGCTCAGCAAAAGAAATGTTCAACGAGGTAAAGAGACAACCATCTGAATGGGAAATATATTTGCAAGCAACACCTCCAATAAGGGTCTAATATCCAAAATATACAAAGAACTCATGCAACTCAATATCACCAAAAACAATCCATCCAATAATAAAATGGTCAGAGGACCTGAACATACACTTATCCCAAGAAGACATATGAAAAGATGCTCAACATTTCTAGCTATTAGGGAAATGCAAATCAAAACTACAATGAGATACCATCTCACATCTGTTAGAATAGATGTTATCAGCAAGACAAGTAATAATAAGTGCTGGAGAGGATGCGGAGAAAAAGGAACCCTCAATACAGTACTAGTGGGACTGAAAATTGGTACAGCCACTATGGAAAACAGTACGGAGTTTCCTCAAAAAACTAAGAATCAACCTACCATATGATCCAGCAATCCCTCTACTGGGTATTTACCCCAAAGACTTGAAAACTCATATCTGAAAAGATATTTTCACATTGATTTTTATATAAGGATTATTCACAGTGGCCAGGACATGGAAGCAATGAAGTGTCCTACAATAGATGATTGGATAAAGAAGATGTAGTACATATATGCAATAGAATATTACTCAGTCATAAGAAGAGGTAAAATACTGCCATTTGCAATGACATGAATGGACCTCGAGATAATCATGCTAAGCAAAATAAGCCAGACAGAAAAAGTTGACATTACTTATATGCGAGGATATAAACCTAAAAGCAACAAATGAACAGGACAAAGAAACAGAGTCTCATGGACATGGACAATAGGCTAGTGGTTACTAGTGGTTTTCTCTCCCTTAATTGTAAATGTTTGTTACCTGTATACTGACTAATTGAAATCTAAAACCTCAGCTCAGATTATTCTCTTGGACTGCATATTTGCATATTAGAATATTCAGCTACTTACTTCTCCCATCAAATTTTAATTTGACTTTCCTAAGATATTTAAAGTATATTATAATCTAAACAAAACTCATCATCTCTTTCATCTACTCATAAGATATTCATGTCCTTTTTTTAATTCCTTACCTTGGAAAAAGACAGCACAACCCAAACCAGAACAGTGGAAATAATTATAAATATTTTCTATTTTATTGTTTCTCAAAGAGAGCCTGTCAACAAGTTCCTTTCATTCTATCACCTTAATATTTCTTTATCTTTTCAATAAAAAAGTCTAAAGCTTTTTCCTAGATCACCATTAATAACTCCCCCAGTTGTGTCAGTAGCCTGCTGACTAGGTCCCTCTTTTTCATTTTATCCTTTCAAATTCTATTGTTGCTTCCAGAGCAAGTTTTTAAAAAATAATGATTATGTCATGCCAATTTGTTATAGAATATATTTTAATGTTTCTCTATTTACCTCAGCATTTAAACTCTTTTATTCTGAGTGTACTATTGATGTCTTACTGAAGATCATCATGATCTGTCTTCAGATCTCTTTGGCTTGATCTCATCTCCCTGTTTTGTTTCCTGTTTTCGGCCTCTCCATAGTCCTTCTGTACATTAAACTTTTTCATGATTTTGTTTGTTTGAACATATTTCTTCATTTTTTTGAGGTCTTTCCTTCATTGTACATTTGAAAAATTACATTTATTCTTCTTAACATAGTTTATGTCTTACTTCTATATTCAAATCTTAATAACTATAAACATACTTATGATACTGTATTTTGTGAATGACTTTATTGTTGCATGTATAAAATTTTATTATGACATATTTAGTCTTTTATCTGTATCTTTTCTTAAATTGTGAGCTCTTTGAATAAGCGAGCTTCATATTCTTCCTCTTTTTCTCAGCCTGCAACATATTACAAGTTTAATAGTTGTTTATTCAACTGAATTAAATTTAAAAATAATGTTAGGAAATTAAGAATGATTATATCATCATATGTAAATATAATCTTTTAATACTTTATAATTTCCCTCTTTAATAATTGAGAATATATCATTTTCTTCATCTGATTATAGTTACATCATGTACAAAAACTTGGAAATATTATAAATTAGCTTTCTCAGTACTTCCAATTATTTTTAAAATGATACATTTCTGGTTTTCATAGTCTAGGTTATTAAATTTGTGATGATTTCTCTCAAGTTTCTTTTTATTTTCTATCTTCTGAAACTTTTTAGCAAGTTGAGAAGAGAAAATAATGTAGTAACCTAGTAGCTGGATATGTATTTCGCTTTTAGCTTATAGATTTATAATTGCTTTTTGTATCACTTCAAAATACAAAAATTCATCGACATGATAAATTTCTAGGATTTGTTTTAATTAGTTATATTTAATAACTGTCTTATTTTATGTTGCTACTAGCACTCTAGCTTATTGGACAAATTTATTGCTATGTAAAATGACCTCTGCTAACACCTAACCTAACCTTAACTCTAACTCTTTAAGAAATTGTAAAATGGCCTCTGCTAAATGCTAACACTAACCCTAACCCCTAATCCTAACCCTAACCCTAAATCCTAACCCTAAAACCTTGCCCTAATCCGAACTTGAACCCTAAACCCTAACCCTAACCCTAACCCTAACCCTAACTTTTGTGAGAAGTGGAATCAATAATTTCATTTTTGGCAATTTTGAGATCCGTTAGACTTCCACATGCTGATTTGAGTAGACAATCTGTAGCTCAGAGCGGTGTAGAATAATAATTCTCATAATGGTCTATGACAAGCACCTTTATTGCTGAAAAGTGGAGAATGAAGAAATACATTTTAAAACATAGCTTATTATTCATGTGTTTTATTGCTTTGTGAAAAAAATTAACACCTAAACTTAGAAACAACTGACAGGAAGAATGAATTTCACATGCATTTTTAACTTTTCTAATCCAAACGTGAAAAGTATTTACTCGATATAAAAAAATGCACACACACTAAAAAAAAAAAAAATCTATTTAAAAATAAAAAATTCCACTAAATTGGAAACAGAAAACATTAGTGCATTAGAAAGCATCAATTAGAACATTGACTTTATGCTTTGCTGAATAAAATTAGCTTTGTTGCAATAATGGCTTTAGGAAAGGACAGTATAATTCTTAAAACATCAATATTAGGAATAAGGTTTTATTATTTCCCTTTCCTAACCAAAAACAAAGAGGTTAATTCAAAAGAAGAATGACATTCTTCTTTATTGGAAAAGAGGAACAATTATGATAATCCAGAGAAAAGAACATCTCATTATTTCTGAATACTTATATTAGTTTACACTTGATCCCTTACAAGAGATAGTCAGTATGGTTAACACTTTAAAAGAAAACATATCATTTAATCCTCATAACAATCATATGAAATAGGAACTTCACTTTTTAGATCAAGGAGACTTAAGACATGTGACAAAAACGTGCTCAAGGTAGCACATAAAATGGTGGCTTCCTTCAGACCGTAGCAGTTTGACTCCAGAGCTTGTGTTTTCATCAAACATGGGAGAGGAGGTCACAATTTTTTTTAAAGGAAGAAAAAGAACAAATATTATGATAATCATGGTCTGGACATTCAGACCTTGTGTGAAGGTGTGAAGCGGCAGCAAAAGAAGATGAAGTTGCTTCCACTCTGCTAATTCTAGTCAAGAGCAGTAGAGTGAGGAGACATAGATCTTAGCAGCCCTTTAAAAAATTGCAAAACTCCTTGCTATTCTCTAGTGAAGATAAAAATTGATCACTTAAGTTTAAATTCAACCTCATAAACAAATCAGCATATTTTGTTTTCAAGCATACTTACATATTAGCTTTACTTTCTTTTGATAAAGTAGAAATAATATATTTTTCTACTCTACCTATAAAAAAATTCTAACTGATCATCAAGTTGTGAAAACCTTCAACTTCAGCTAGTTTTTAAAGCAAAACTAGCCTCGAAATGCAAATCTGCTTTCCCTAACTGAAGAGATTTAAATTACATTGTGTATAAGATGTTGCAAGCAGACCAGCTAAAACAATGTTTTCTTTCTGAGATAAATGGACTGAAACAGATGGAAGGGGGGAAAAAAGAACTTTCCTAGAGGCACAGTGCCTGGGTGTCACCAGCTGTTGCTGAGAGATAATGTGCAATGGCAAGTGATGTATAGGAAGAAATTCAAATGCCTATAGCTCTGTGCTTTGGACTGTTAGGAGAAAAGAGCCTTTCCTTCAGTTTTTTTTTTTTTTTAATTGAAGGTGGAGCCTGGAATTTGCAATGCCCACTTAAAAAAACAGAACTCAGAAATTACCTATTTTATTCCACAGTGGGATTCAGCTAAAGATGAATTCATGGAGAGAACCATGGGTGTGGGTGGGAAAGGGTAAAAATAAAAACAGAATATACTCTTAATCATGCTGTATATTCTGTAAACATTTATGTTATTTTAAATTTAAATTAAAATATATTATTTTAAATGCCGTTACTTAAATATAGAGAAAAATGCTGTTTTAAACCATAATTGCCTGAATTTTTGTTTTTAAGCAAATTTTAATTTTACATTAATTGATTCCTTTAGTTGTACATTAATTGATGCTCTAGACATGAAGTGTATGGATTAGAACATAATAAATATGGCTGAATTTATCTAGGAGTTATATTTTTTCACAGAGGCTAATCAAGAAAACAATCTGTGAAGGAGAAGTAAAAAAAAAAAATAGAATTAGAACATGAAGAAAAGGACTTGGGTGATAAAATAAACCTTCTCTTGGCTCAGGCTGACTTCCACTTCTGGAAGTGTACTCTTGCTTTACTCCCTTCCAATCAAGCTATTCTTTTTGCTTCTGTACTTTGGTGTCTTGCTCAATTCTTTGTTAGAGACATCAAGAGCCTGGTCAATGTGTTGAGAGGACAGGATTCCACTCTCCTGTAACAAAAGTACTAGCATGTAACAGAGTAAAATGCTCAATCTCTTTGACTCTGTACTTATCCTAGCCTGTGGTTTTTTCTTATGGCCTTCCGGTAAATAGCTCCTGTTATAGATATGCTAATCATTAGAGAAATTCTGCTTGAGACTTGAGTTTTTTTAAGAATAGCCCCTCGTCAGAGGGTGCTTCTTTGAAGAAGGTTGAAAAATATGTACAAAATAATAATTGCTTGTTAAATATTTGCAGAAGCCTCAAGACTGGACTCCAGTAGACAGGTCAAAGGAGAGGAACAAAGAGATTTAGAGATTTCGCTTCTTCCTGGGATCTGTGTTGATGCCGAGATGTCTTCTGCCTTATCCATTCTTCCTTCCTTTGATATAAAACCCTGAAGTCTGGGCCCTCTTCAGATAGATTGGAGGATCATCTAAGGTCTCCATTTTCTTTAGCTGGTGTCTTCACTATTGATAAAACGTTCCTTAACTTTAAACTCTGACTTTTGGATATTGGCCTTTTGAAATGTCTGGCACATGAACTTTGGACCAATAACAAGCAAATTCAGCTTCTCATGAGAACTGTCTTCTTGGCTTAGAGACAGATGCTTTCTCACTGTGTCCTCACATGGTCTTTCCTCTGTGCTCCTTTGGAAAGAGAGGGATCTCTGATGTCTCCTTCTCTTCTTATATAGTAACAATTTAAACAGATTAGGACCACGCCTTTATGATTTCATTTAACCTTCCTTCCCTAAAGGTCCCATATTCAAATACATCAAGGATTAAGACTTTAAGAAATGAATTTGAGGAAGATACAATTCCATAATAAGGGTCTTACATGAACCAAAGATGATAGGATACAGTTTGAACTGAAGAATACGATTAACTCAACCCTCTGCGCCTGAGGAATATGTTTTAGGAATAAAGATAGAATAAAATTTTGGTCTTCCAAACCTTGCCTTGATAACCCCAAACTTTCAGTAAAATCTGCCAGAAGAAATAGTCTATAGAGTGCTGCAGGACTAAGACCAGGGTGAGGTACCTAGGACTTCTTAAATTCTACATCTGAGGTGCCTCACTTTGGTCCTAACCCTTGGGGTGCTATGTTCTGACCAAGATGGTCTTAAAGATTTCCTCAATCTGACTACACTTTAGACAAGTTTCTTCCTGACTCTAGTGCCACTTACCTTTCTTTTCTTAGACCATTTACTTCAGAAAACTTATAAGAGTAAACTTTCTCTATCCCCTTTGAGATGTGAATGTTCTCCCAGCTTCTTGCAGGTTTTGCTGCCCTAGAATGTCTTTCTCAAGTACCTAGGATATACCTTTGAAATGTAATCATTAATATAGCACTCCTATCTCTCAGTTTCTGTAGAAGGAATATGAAGACGATGATATATCTGGAAAAGACATGATATATATTTGTTGCCAGAGAACTCAGGGCTCTGGTAACCAGGTTCTTGTCTTATGCCATGAGAAAGAATTCAAGGGCAAAACCGATTGCAAGTAGGAAGCACAAGGTTTATTAAAGTGAAAGTACATACTCAAGAGGGGAATGAGGGAGAACTAGAGAGAGTAATATGAAGATGTCTTGATTGCGGGCTTTTGTTCTTCCTTGAGGCAGAGTCTGGAAATGTGGCACTGATGGTAGCATCATGGTCTCCTTCCGGTAGACAGAAAGCTCAGTTTCTCACTTTTTCTTCCTTATATGGTGTTTCTGGAACTATCATGGTGTCAGATGTATGATGGGAGCTGTAGTATTTGCAATGTGAATGAGATTACAATTCTATTATAATTAGCCAAAGGTCATGCCTTAGCCAAAGACGGTGTCTAAGCTGGAAAAAACTGATTTCGGCTCACCCCCACCCCCTTGCCAAAGCTAAAACAGGGTGATATCTGAAGAAAGGAAAAGATTTTGGAGCCATATCCTGGAGCAGGAGTGGTATTCCTGTGCTATTTATTCTGCCTCACATTCACCTAGATACACTGAGATCCTGATACTGATTGCGCTGCTAAACAATACTCAGTGGGTAAATAATAAAATGCATTTTTTTTTTTTTTACAGCAGTAAAGCAAAGTGTTATTAGAAGGGAAATTACGACAGGGAAGTGGGCCTGAGCAAGATACAAAAGGCCTAGAGTGCATTTTTATTACATGTGACAAATTACATATATATAATTTTCAGGGTGGAATTTCAAGTATTTGTTGTTTTAGCTACCATTTGTCATCGTACTCTATCTTCAAAGAAAAAAAAAATCAATGTATGTCAGGTAAACTTTACTAAAATATATCTTTACATGGTGAAAAGATGGAAAGTTTCTCTCATGCTGTTTTCTCTTGTTATTATAATGATGTAATTTCAGAAAAAAATTCCAATAAAATTATTCGAAGTGTATTTTTTATATTTTATGATAATAAGATGTAATTTCCATTGCATTACTAAGCCAATAAGTTTTCTTCAATATGCTGTAAATACAGGCTCAGAATGAAATAGGGAGCACATTAATTTTCATAAAATTTATACCCGATGTTGAGCTATAAGATAAAAATGAAATGAAGTTGAAATTATTATTATTATTATGCCTTTCTCTTTTAGGAATAGCTTTTTATTTTGAAAACACTGTGTGAACAGCTCTAATCCATAAATTAATATTCTGTGATGAGATCATATTGACATTTCTACTTTTTTTCTAAATTAAAAAACACATGAAAATTAAATGTCCCTTGGAAATGTTATATATCTGATATCACATATACATGACATTACTAAGAGTTATCACTTCTTCAGAAGTAAATGTGATCGTTTTTGTTTGCTGATTTGATCATTTTAATAAGGAAAACATTGTTATAATAAAAAGAATATTGTTAAGAATTATGCAAAAAAACCACTTCTTTCTGTGAATTTGCAAGAATTTTTTCACATGAAATCTTTATATTATAGATTTCAACTAATGGATGAAAGTAACTGATGTACCTTGAGACCTCTATAGGTATGCTAACTCTTTTAAATTAATGTTTGAAATTTGTTTTGTTATAATTATGGATATATATTTTTATACTGTCCATTAGCAGATGGAACATTGAATCGAGTGTGGAATAATTGAATGACACACCAAATTTTGGAAAAAAAAAACAAAAACATATTACGCACAATAATTACCATTCTTAAACTGCTATGAATAAAACTGAGACATGAGGTAAATTTAAGGCAATGTGCTCTATTTCATTTCCTTGATGTTTATCGGACTATGTAAACCTTTTCTTAGTGAGTACATAAATATACATAGTCAAGAAAATAATTCTACTCAGTGCCAGAGTGGTCAAGAAAAACCAAATAGAGAGTCAAATGAAACAGAATCCAATTTAATTTCTTTAGCTGAGCTGCAAAAGAATATGTTTTCCAAGTGTATGCCTCAAGACAGAAAGACCGAAAAATGCATTTTATTATTTACGCATTGAATATTGTTTAGCCGCACAATCAGTATCAAGATCTCAGTGTATCTTGGAGAATGCAAGGCAGAATAAATATCACAGGAATACCTTTCCCCCTCCAGGACATGGCTCTAAAACTTTTTCCATTCTTTTGTTTACCTAGTGTACCTATGCATTGAATAGGAGGTTCTATACATTTTTGTTGATTCTGTGGTCAGTACAGAAAATGTATTTCTACTTTACCTGAATTGAGTATTGTCTAATGATAAAAAAAGTGTATAATATTTGAAATATAAATGACAAATTTATATAAACACTAAACAAGCTGTTTTTTTAAGTGTCAAGTGTATTCTCTATGCCCTGTTTAATTCTCTAAGTTTATTACATAATTTGGTTAAGAAATAACAACTCGGCGTTGTCCATATTTTGTTTCCATAGTACTGTTAGATTCAAAAGTCTGTTTGCTTTGATTAGATATTCAACACACACTCCAACTCCTGCAAATGATGAGAATTTTTGGCAAGCTTTCCTAGGCAGTTTCAAAACTGAATCCAGCCATTGACTAGTGTGTTTTAATTGCCATAATTTGAATAATTAAGTCTATGTTTAGAAAATGAGTTCAAGGTGGTGTGCGATTAACCATGTTTAATGAAGTCATTACCTGATTAAAAAGCATTTCATGCCGATGACTGATTACAGCCAAATGCTAATCAATTTGATTTAAATTATCTAATGTATTTAAATTTGTTACAATTCTGTGTTATCCTTACTATGAGGAAAACTCATTGATATTTTAGTATGGGTTATTGTTTATACATTTGGACTTATCTTTTCTAGAAGTACAGTCTAGAAAATACTAGACTTTCAACTTTGCTAGAAACATTGGCCGACTGTTCTTGGCTTAGAAAATGATTTCATTTTGGGAAGTAGAGCTTTTAATAAAATGGGCTAATTTGATTAAGAAAATATCTTTTTATTGATAAATCAGATGGCTGAATTTCTGAGGGGCTTTCTTATATGTCAACTATAGGTCTAATCTTCACAGGCAGAACATGTCAAACATCCCATGTGGCCTTGAGAAAATGAATGACTTTAAAGAAAAGGAGTTTGAGCTACCTTCAATAATGGAACTCAAGTATGAAGAGATCTTTTCCACAGGAGGGGCCCCAGCTGTTTTTCTTCTGCAATGAGCACAGAACTAAAGAAAATATAATTAAACTAAGAAATGAGATGTTATGGGCTGTAGGTTGGCTTTAAAAGTACAAATTAACTCTGCTACATACTAAAATCCATTGCTGAGGTCAGACTATAATAATTCTTTTACAAAGAATTTTTAAAGCTGCATAATTTCTTATGTAGTTTAGTTATATTGCATGACTTCTTGCCTGAGATAGTCAGCAGCTCTTCAAGTTTGCTTCCTTCAGCAAGCAATCTTTTCATATTATGGGAGAAAATTTTCACATTTTCAGTGCAAAAACTGATTTCAATGTAGGACATACCATTGTTTACACTGTAAACTCAGCGCTATTTACTACAATCTTTTACATCTACAATAAATGTATAGATGGATTGATAGATAAATAAATATTTAAATAAATACCTATTTACATACCTAATTACCTACCTACCTACATATATGTATATGCATGTGTAGATCAGTGTTCTTTTACTATACTTAAAAAATGTGTTTCATTCTGCAAATTTTCAAGTCGTGGGCAGGATAGCAGTATCATCTTTAGCTTAGAATTCTCTTCCAAGCTCATTCAGGTCGTTGGTAAAATTTAGTTCTTGTGGTTGTAGGGCTGAAGTTTCTGTTGTCTTGCTGACTATTGGCAGAAGTTCACTTTTAATTTATAGAGAAAACACGTTATGTCCTAACCATGTGGCTTTTTCCAGAAACAGTTCATGACATGCAGTCAATCACTGAATATGAATTCGTTTTCAAGTAATAATAATATATATATATATATATATAGACAAAGCTTAGCAATAAAATACTATGAAAATGAAAGTGGACTCTGTAGAGGAAGATTAAAACATAATGCACAAGGACCAAGACAGAAAAAGGAAGAAAGAAAAACAAGGATAAATAAGAACAAAAATGTAACACATGAAAAAAAATATGAAAATATAAATATAACTCTTATTATGTAATTAAGATCTCCACTGAAAGCAATAAATGCTCTGGGTGAAAAAGTCTGCAAGTTGATTAACTTAGGAAACTGCCATGTTGTAATAATGGACTAAAACTTACAAACAAAGTATACACTATATACATTTCTGAAAAAAAAAGAAAAAGAATAGCAGAAATGAAAAAATACTGGAAAAGCCACATACAAAATAAAATGTGCTCATAAAACTTTAAATACAATGAATTATAGAATGCCATGATTAGGCATGTCCTAATAAAGTTATCTTTGTAGAGTAGTAGGGAGTGGTTAAGGACCATTTTTATGGATATACTGTTTACTTTCTATTTACACCCTGCTATTTACAGTGTGATTTTAGATTAGTTACTCATCTTCTATGGGCCTTAGTTTCTCCATTTTAAAAGGAAGATAATAATACCAACTACTTCTCAGTGCAGAATCATTACTAAATAAGCTATTAAATAGTTTAGTGTTTGCAGAACACTTAGACTAGAGTCTATCATATGATGTTCTCAATATATATTAGCTGGCATAATTTCCTATTTAATATTATTTGTCATTTAATATTAGCATATTTCCTAAAGTTTAAAAAAGCAAGAGGCTTATACATTTTCTTTGGAAAATTAATAACCAGAATACAATGAAGCAATGTGTACAGAATGTTGAAAAAAAAGGTTTTGCGATGTAAGATTTCTATACTTCTTAAGTTGTCATTAATATGTGTAAGCAACAGGAAGATTACATAAGAACTACCATATGAATCTCTTCAGCCAGTGTCATCCAATTCAGCCTCTCTTGGCTTTCTACTACCTCCAGCCAATTACCCACTTACTTATGGATTTTCTGGCCTTCTTTCCAGGTTGTTTTCATGCTGCTAGACCAATTCATTTTTCTCTTCCAGATTTAGAAGAAAGTCCGCAAAACATGTGTGGGACCTGGTATCGGGGGCAGCCAAAAGAGCTGGATAACAGATCTGAAATCATGCAGTATATGTATGTGTGTAGTGTGTAATGGGAGAAGTTAAGTTCCTCTGGGAGAAAATTTTGACCAATGATAAATATATGGCTACAGGAAGTTGGACAAATAAATTATCCTTCTTTTCTCCCTTCTATGGATTGCTTAGAGGCTTTTCCATGTGTCTGACTGGAGATTTCCAGGAAGGAAAAAGAGACTTTTGCTAAAAAGATTTCTGTGTCTCTTCAGATTTGTCATTAGTAGGTGCCTGAACACCAATATTTCTCCTGGCATTGATTTCTATCTTTTCTTTACATTAAACTTGGTACTCTCTGGATTTGCACTTTCCACGTTAAATATCAGCATTCAATCTTTGTCTCAAGCTCAGCTAGGAAACATGGATTTAGTCATTAATAGTTTCAACTATAACACACACACATACACACACACACCCGAAAATACCATTCCTGTATGCAGCTTTTAGGATATAAGAAAGAAAAAAAAAAAAGATTCTCTGGCAGATAAAGAACTGAAGCAAAGTGTAGAATTTATGAAATGTAAAATGTAGTGTATTTTTTTAATTGCAATGGCAAATTGACATAAAAAGATATTTTTAATTGAAGAATAAAAATATATACAGTATATATGCATTTCTGTTATGATATACAGGCACACAAATTTACATATACATATATACATATCTACAGTAATATACTTATAATTAAGTATATGAACTAAAGTAATGAAAACTGGGAAATACAGCAGATATGGTAAGAGAAGTAAAGATGAACTAACCTAATCAAGTAGGGGACAATTGCATGGCATATAAGGAAACAGAAAAATATGAACTGTATATAAGAGAAAAGATGATAAAACAAATGGGTAAATGACTAAGACTGAAAATAACAGACAAAGATTTTAAGGCCAATATTATAACTGTGTTCAAGTATGTTAATAATGAATAAAAATAGAAAATCTCAGAAGATGAATAGAAAATAGAAAATATGAACCAAATAGAAATTTTAGAACTGGGAAAAATAGAAAATTTAAAATGAAAAATCCATTGGATGAGTTTCACTGCAGAATGAAGATGAGAGAGAAGCCACCGAACTTGAAAATAGATCAATAGAAATGACCTATTTTGTAAAGGGAATGGGCTGTAGCCTCACCAATACATACAAATTGAGGGATTAACTCCAGTAAGGAATCAGATGATGGGAAGTCAGAAACACTGCAACTGTCCAATTTTAGTTTACAAAATTGTCTACAAGTTCACTTACTTCATTCTCATATTTGGATTTCAAAAGAAATTTAAAATAGGATTCTCTGGTATCAAGTAAATTGAGCTGCCCAATGTTAAGGTGGTCATTTAAGACACTGAACCAAACTGAAGTAACATTTGAGCCTTTATTCACTTACTGTGATAATACAAGCAAGAGGCCAAATAGAAGAGGCATTGGATCCCTCAATATTCCATTTAAACCCTTGAAATGAAAGCAGACAAGGGTCAGCTGTATTAACACAGAGGGTGAGGGAATTGTCTCACTGTTAAGAAAGCCCCACACATAATGTTCTTGACATTTTATGAACTCGGGGGCCAGAAAGGAAGAGGGGAAGGTCTAAAAATGGAAAAGCATGGACAACTGACTCAGAGTAAAGAAAAGTGTCTTCAAGTCCTACTGATAAGGAGGTCTTAGCAAAGACACATGAACAGCCAACCTCCCTCACCCCCATAAGGAGACTTCCAAATGGAAACATTTGGATTAGGAATGCAGATGTGCATAAAACCTGGTCTAGTGGAAGAGGGATGGCTGAGTCCTTGACTACAACTCCCTTGCATTGACCGTGCACCAAGTCAAGTGTAGAAAGAGCCACTTTCCCCCATGTGGCCTGATAGCAAAGCCTTTGCAATTGCCAGTGGTCTAAGAAAACACACATTGAATTTTGTCATGGAGCCAGAATTCTCACCTGGCATAGCTGAAAATATGTTCACTCACACTCTGACCAAAGAAGGCACTTCAAATTCTCTTCAATTCTAACTACCAGATACGAGCCCAGAATCTCTGTGTGATGTTCTTGGTATCTCTAATTCTGGTGTGTTTTTGCACTCTAAGAGCTAGTTTGTAAAGTTAACCACAAACAATATGTTCTGCATATACTTGAAATAAGTGGGGGAAAAAAAAGAAATAGGTAAAGATTTCAAAGTATATATAAATATTTAGATGACACAACAAGAAGGTAATGTAGATATAAGACTTGTTTCTACAAATAGTTATAAGACTATTGGTGGTATTTATCACTTTCCCCTTTTAATCATTATTTCTACATCCTCAACTGTTTCTCTGTTCTCAACTGAAAGAGTTTCAGCTTAGAGATTAAATGAAACATCATTTAACGTCAGCCCTTGGAAGAATATTTGATATATAATTGCCGTGATCATTTATTAAATTTTACCACTTGTTATAGCAGTAGAAGATGGCACTAAATAATTCCCTTTTTATCATACCTATTTCTCTTCTTTTCCCCTTTATATTCACTTTTCATTATATGTTTCCCATTCTGAAGGGTATAATTCTTGGCCATTCATGATATTGTCTCCCATATTGCATCTTGAGTGAAACACCTTAACTATACTGTTTGGTACCAATCCTCTAATTATATTCCTTGCAGGCCCTTGGCCATCTGGCCAGACCTTAGCATCTATTGACACATTGAAGTAGAGGTTTAACTTAAGCCATCTTTTCTTCTAAGAGAAATAGAGGATGAGAAATACCACTTGAAGTTCTGTCTTTTGAAAGAATTTTTCAGTGGATTATATAATCTTCCAGAGCAAACTCTTTGTAGATATTTAAAGTCAGAGTAGATAATTTAATTAAATTTTAAAAATTTTATTTTCTGCCAGTGGGTTATCTGTGAGACTCATATACTTTTTTTCTCAATTATATTATTTTGGAGAATTTTCCATGCAGCTAGGGGTATACGTTTTGGGAGAGATCTTAGATACTAGTAAAGCCAGAGAGGGCATACTAAGAAGGAAAGCAATTTGTTTATTAAATTTGTATGGTCTCAAACTAACTCAGGACTGGTCTCATATATTTCACTTTATTTTCATTATAGATTACTGCTGGCTATGCTCATTATTGAGCTGGATAGACATCATCAGGTACATTATGGGCAGCTTACTTTGTATGGTCACTTAGAGACTCTGGTTCAGAAATCTGCCCCTTCCAGGACCCAATATGTATCCAAGAACCATTTTTCAATAGAAAAAGTTGATTAAGAGGCATCATTTTGCTATAAGAGCCAAGTGTTCTCTGCTGTGATTCCCATTGTCTCACATAGTACAAAACCTACTACAGATTCTTGGAGCATCATTGTATCCGTTCGAGCAGAAAGACAGAACAGTAGAGCTGCATTTACTGCAGCCTGAACCACATGGATCTTTTTCTTTTTCCAAGCCCTATTATAAACTGGAAGCAAATCAGATGAAGAAAAGAAAAAATATAACATATAGGAAAAAAAATTTTAAGCCCAAAGAGTACATTTATTCCTACTTCAGTGCTGGTGGGAGTGCAAAGTGCAGTGGATATTCTGACGTGTTCCAGACCACTCGACCTCCAGGAACTTCACTGTGGTAACCCTCATTATTCATATGATTCAACTAGAACTTTTGGTATGCATGTGTCTCATCGAAACTCTCAGCAAAACCTCCAACTTTCTTTTCTCTCAGTCATGTAAAGATGTCACTAAAGAATTGAGTAACATTCACATTTTCTCTGAAGTAACTTGTAGTCCAAGACCATAGACACAGATCAGGATTTGATTTAGCCCTGGTACAATATGATGTTTATTTCACTTTGCTAAGCAAAGGTGAAATAAAGGCTTTTTTCATACAAGAAAAAGAAGAAAGAATTCATAATCAGCAGATTTGAACTACAAATAATAAAAGAGAAAGTTGATTAAAAAGAAATATACCTGAGAGAAACTCGTACAGTCACACAAACAAAAAATTAACTCTAGAGATAATTAAAATGAGGGTAAAGGTAATTTAAAATAAATTTTCAAATTATTTTAATCACTTTAAAATTTAATTGACTACCTAAAGAAAAAATAGTAATAATTTATTGTGTTTGTAATAATAAATCTCATTACAGTAATGCTATTTGATTCGGATAAAAGATGGGAGAAAGCATTAAGTGTAGCATAATTAATGCATGTATTTTAATACGAAGCTATGTTCTCTTTTTGTTCATATACTTTCAGAATACCTTCCAAAATATATACAAATTATAGTCTCTTTACACATTAACGAACCCCTAAAATTGATTTGCTGAATATGTCTTTCTGGATTGACTTTGTTAGTATCATCTAGGAGTATGCTGACATCTGGTTTATCACTGTAAGAAGCATTGCAAAATAATTCCTTCAAGTGAAAGAACTTTGGCCTGGTTAGGGAAGTGAGGTGAGATTATTTTTGGCACACAAAGAAGATGCAGTAAATGGATGTTGTGCTTTTGGTACTTGGAGCCTCCAACTCCTCCTCTAAATCTCTATTCTAGTTTTTAGACATCCACTCTTTCCTGACAGGGTACTAAATTGCACATAAAAAGCTTAGTAAACGTGTGAATTCAATTAATATTGTAAATCTATAAAATACGAATTTACATTAATTCTTAATTACTTTTTTCCTTAGGCTCTAACTGGTAGTTTCTTTTAGCAAAGATTTAAGTAACTCTGGTTACTCACTCACACTGTATTCCAATTATTATTGCTCTACAGCTGCCTCAAATTTAGTAGCATGAGACAATAACTATTCATTAGTTCTCAGTATTTTATAATTTGAGGAGGATTCGACAGAGATATTGTATTAAATGCCTATTGTTATAGCAAATTATCAAAAATTAGGTGGCTTAAAACAATGCAAATTTATTCTCTTATAGCTCATTTTCCCAGAGCTAAAGTCAAGATGTCAGCTCAGCATGGCTGGTTTCTTCTGGAGGTATTGAGGGGAGAATTTATCTCCTTGCCATTTTAAGCTTTTAGTGGCTGCCTGCATTTATTAACTCATGACCCCTTCCACACATCATTCCAACCTCTTGTTTTTATTATGACATCTCTTAATACTGTGTTGTTGACTCTTTTTGCATCCCTCTTTAAGAATTCTTAGATTACATTTAGGGTCCACACAGATGATATAAGATAATATTTCCATCTCAAGATCATTCATTTAATCACATTTGTGAAGTATATTTTGCCAAATAAGATGTCATTCAAGGATTCCAGGGGTTAGGATGTGAATATCTTGGAGGGATCATTATTCAGCCTACCATTGATGGCTTGTCCCTGTTCTACATGGTGTTGGCTGGAACTGTAACTAGGGCTAAAATATCCAAAATGGCTTTACTCATGTTTCTAGAGACTCAGTTGGAGTTGCTAGTATACCTGGGGACTGACTGGGCCTCCCTGTGTCAGTGAATTCTATTATTATTCGAAGGTCTGACTTGAGCTTTTTCGTGGTGCTGAATCCCAAAAACTGTGAAAGAGGAAGCTACTAACCCTTCTCAACCCCTAACCCTGTAATACACAGTCCCAAGACTATTCCAAGAAAGCGGCTTGAGCATACAAGGTGACAGAAATTGTTGTTGTCCATCTTTGTAATCTACCATATTTCAAACTAAGAATTTAAGGATTTGATCTTAATTTTTTTGAAAAGTTTCATTACAAAAAGTCATATTACCCCGTGGCCTTGAATTCATCATACTCTTTTTTACTGTCTTAGAGAACCTATAACTCATTAAACCAAAGTCTTTCCTTCAAATGGCTACTTGATTCCAGGTGACTACTGGTGGAACTTTAATTAGTTAAATAACTACTATATGCTATGTTGTGTCAACTTCCCATTCTGGAATGCTAATGGAATGTTTACTGTCTTCAGACTCATCTAGGTTCCACGCTAATTATATATTTTCCCCATTCTCCTAAGAATTTGTTACTTGTCATTTATTTCTGGCACTAATTTCAGTATTAGGTGAAGCCCTTGATTATAAACAACGAAAATTGACTCTGATTCACATAATCAGAAAAGGAATTCATTAGAAGCATGTCTTGAAGAGTTGGAAAAAAGCCTGGAAACAAAGAAACTACAGTTCTCTTGGAAGCTGAGAACATATACAACATCTCTTTCAGGACCCCAGTTGGTAAGGTTGATACCCTTGACATTGTAGCCACTGCATTACCACGATGTAGGTGAAGAACTCAGAATTCTGCTACCCTTTTCTGTAAAAATTTCTTAGCTGTATCTGTGTCTTTGCATCTCTCCCTTCAGATATAGGAAATACTTGATTAGGAATAGGTTATAGTCCAGGATGCTGGTTTTCAAGAGGCAGAAAGAGGCAATAACTCATATACTTCTTCATATGTAGTGGGAGGTGTGATATTGCCTTGCTCTAAGAATCATGCTTTGTGTACTCCCCACTAACAGAATATTAGAAAAGGACTAAATCATGAAAATAGTTCTTGTAAAATGAAATAAAAGAAATCCAATAATAGGTTATAAAAATAAAGGCTTCAGGAGAAAGATGAGGGAAAATTGTCAAAGTAAGGAAAGTAGTTCAATAACTAAGAGAAATATTTTAAGATATTCCTAAGAATTAAGTCGATCAACATTTGGACAATAAAAATAGTAGTATCTAACATTTATCAAGTACTTACTATGCACAGTACATGAGTATTTAATATACTTTTTATTTTAAATCATCATATCTCCCACATGTTCATTATTATGTATACATAATTCTCAATTATTAATGCCATTTTATTTTATTTTATTATTTTTTAGTATTAAATTTATTGGGGTGACATTGGTAAATATAATTATATAGGTTTCAAGTATACAATTCAATAATACGTCATATGTACATTGCACTGTGTTCACTGCCCAAAGTTAAATTTCCTTCTGTCACCATGTATTTGACTCTCTTTACCCTTATTTACATCCATTGTTACTCTTTCCCCTCTGCTAACCATTAAACTGTTGTCCTTGCCTATGAGTCTCTTTTTGTCTTATTTATTTGTTGCTTTCAGTTTTATGTTCCACATGAGTTAATTTATATGGTTCTTAACACTTCCTGTCTGACTATTTCTCTTAGTATGATAATCTCAAGATCCATTCATGTCGCAAATGGCAATATTTAATCTTTTCTTATGGCTGAATAATACCCCATTGTATATATGTACCACATCCCCTTTATCCAATTATCTATCACTTTGGCCATTTCCATATCTTGACTGCTATGAATAACGCTGCTATAAACATTGGGGTGCATATATCTTTATGAGTAAATGTTTTCAAAATTTGAGGGGTAGATACCTGAAAGAGGGATTGATGGTACCTCTTTTTTTAGTTTTCTGAGGAATCTTCATACTATTTTCCACAGTGGCTATACCAGTTTCCATTCCCACTGGCAGTGCATAAGGGTTCCTTTTTCCCCACTTCTCCAACATGTGGTATTACTTTTCCTGTTAATGATAGTCATTCTAACAGGTGTTAGGTGGTATCTCATTATGGTTTTAAATTGTATTTCCCCCAATAGCTAGTGAAGTTGAACATCTTTTCATATGTTTGTTGGCCATTTATATGTCTTATTGGGATAAGTTCCTCTTCCAGTCCTATGACCATTTTTTAATTGTATTTTTATTATACTGTTGAGTGTATGAGTTCTTTGTGAATTTTGGATATTAGCCCCTTATCAGAGGCATTGTTTGCAAATATATTCTCCCATTCAGTTGGTTGCCTCTTTGTTTTGTTGATGGTTTCTTTTGCTGTACAGAAATTTTTAGTTTGATATACTCCCATTCATTTATGTTTGCTTTTACTTCCCTTGCCTTAGAAGTCAAATTCATATAATTCTTTCTACATCCAAGGTCTGTGAGTTTAGTACCTATATTTCTTCCATGTAATTTATTGTTTCAATTCTTATATTTAGGTATTTGATCTATTTTGAGTAAATTTTGGTATACGGTGACGGAGCGCAGTTTAGTCGTTTCATTCTTTTGCATGTGGCTTTCCAGTTTTCCCAGCATCATTTATTGAAGAAGCTTTCCTTTCTTCATTGTATATTTTTGGTTCCTTTGTCAAAAATTATTTGCCATGTATACATAAGTTTATTTCTGGTCTCTCAGTTCTCTTCCACTGGTCAATGTGTTTGTTTTTCTGCCAATACCACACTGCTTTCATTATTGTTTCTTTGTAGTATAATTTGAAGTCAGGCAGTGTGATATCTCCAGCCTTACTCATTTTTTTTTTTTTTTTGCAGGACTTCTTTGGCTATTCAGGGTCTTTTGTGATTCTATACATATCTGATGATTTTTTTGTTCTATTTCTTTAAAAAATGACACAGATTTTAATGAGGAATGCATTAATCTGTATATTGCTTTGGATAATAAGGCCATTTTAACTACGTTGATTCTACAAATTCAGAAACATGACTATCTGTTCATTTCTTTATGTCTCCTTCAATTTCTTTAAATAATGCTATAGTTTTCGATGTATAGGTCCTTCAGATACTTCATCAGGTTTATTCTTAGAAATTTCGTTCTTTTTGTTACAATTACAAAAGGAATTGTTTTTTCATTTCTTTTTCTGAAATTTCATTGTTAGTGTATAGGAATGCTATGAATTTTGTATGTCGATTTTGTATCCTGAAAATGTATTGTGTTTATTGTTTCTAATCGTTTTTTTTAGTAGAGCCTTTAAGAGAATCATGAAGAGAATCATGTCATCTGCAAAAAGAGACAATTTGACTTTTTCATTCCCTATTTGGATACCTTTTATTTATTTATTTTTTCCTGATTGCTCTAGCTAAGAATTCCAACACTGTATTTAATAGAAGTGGTGCTAGCAGACAACATTATCTTCTTTCTAATCTTAAAGGAAAGGTTTTCAGTTTTTCACCATTAAATATGATATTAACTAAGGATTTGTTATATATGACCTTTATTATGTTAAGGTACTTTCTTTCTATACTCATATTATGAAGTATTGTAATCATAAATAATTGCTGTACCTTGTCAAATGCTTTTTCTTCATCTATTGATAAAATTATATAATTTTTATCCTTTATTTTATTTAAATGGTGTATCACTTTAATTTGTGTATGTCGAACCATCCTGGAGCTCCTGAAATGAATTCCACCTGATTATGATGAATAACCTTTTCAACATATCTTTGTATTTGATTTGCTAGTATTTTGTTTAGAATTTTTGCATCTGTATTCATCACAGACGTTGGTCGATAGTTTTCTTTTATTGTGTTATCTTTACAGGTTTTGATATTAGTGTGATTTTTGCCTCATAAAATGATTTAGAAAGTACTGCCTCTTCTTCAAATTTTTTTGGAAGAGTTTGAGAAGAACAGGTATTAAGTCTTCTTTGAATGTTTGATAAAAATCACTAGTTAAGGTAACTGGGTCTGGACTTGTACTTTGGGGGAAGTTTTGTTGATTGTTTCAATTTCCTTACTGTTGATGGGTCTATTTAGATTTTCTAGTTCTTCATGATTCAGTCTAGGAAGGCTATAGGTTTCTAATAACTTGGCAATATTTTTCTAGGTTATTAAATTTGGTGGCATATATCTTTCATAAAATTCTTGTATGACCCTTTGTATTTTGGTGGTATCTGTCATAACTTCTCTTTCATTTCTGATTTTGTTATTTGTGTTTTTTCTCACTTTTCCTTAGTGAGTTTAGCCAGGGTTTTGTCAATTTTATTGATCTTTTTAAAGAGCAAGTCTTCGTTGCATTAATTTCTTTCTATTATCCTCTTGTTCCCTAATTCATCTAATTCTGTCCTAATTTTTATTATTTCCTTCATTCTGCTGAGTTTGGGCTTCATTTTATTTATTTATTTATTTATTTATTTATTTATTTATTTATTTAAATTTTTTTAGTTTTTACTAATTTATTTATTTTATACCTACAGCACCTAGTCTTTCC
The DNA here is from genome assembly GCF_014176215.1 of Rousettus aegyptiacus. Taxonomy (NCBI): domain Eukaryota; kingdom Metazoa; phylum Chordata; class Mammalia; order Chiroptera; family Pteropodidae; genus Rousettus; species Rousettus aegyptiacus. The sequence continues at coordinate 70,636,759 of NW_023416285.1, read as the reverse complement.
AGGTGGTCTCCCATCCAAGTATCCAAGTACTAACCAGGCCCAGACCTTGCTTAGCTTCTGGGATGACTTTGGGATTCATATTTTCTTTTTTTTTTTTTCCTAGTTTTTTAAAGATGTAATATTAGGTTGTTTATTTGGTATCCTTTTTGTTTCTTGACATAAGCCCATAATGATAGGAACTTTCTTCTTATTACCACTTTTGCTATTTTCCAAAAGTTTTGATATATTATATTTTATTTTCATTCTCATTTGTTTCTATGTATTTCTTGATTTCTTCTTTTATTTCTTATTCGAGCTAGTCATTCTTCAGTAGTGTGCTGTTTAATTTCCACATATTTGTGTTTCTTTCTCCTCTTTGTAGTTGATCTCCAGTTTCAAAGCATTGAGGTCAGAGAATATGGTCAGTATGATCTTCTTAAATTTGTTGAGGGTAGTTATGTGTCCCACAACTTAAGAATGTTTTATGTGAACTAGAGAAGAATGTATAATCTGATGTTTTGAGATGAAAGGCTCTGTAAATGTCAATGATGTCCATTTGGTCTAATGTGTCATTTAAGGATGATGTTTCCACACTGATTTTCTGTTTGGATGATATATCCATGCTTACAGTGGGGTATTTATGTTCCCTACTATAATTGTGTCCATTTCTCCCTTAGTTCTGTTAATAGTTGCTTTATATATTTTGATTCTCCCTAATTGGGAGTATATACATTGATAAGTGTTATGTCTTCTTGATGTATGGTCCTCTTTATCATTATGAAGTGTCCATGATTGTCTCTTGTTACTTTTTTATCTTGAAGCTTATTTCATCATATATAAGTATGTCTACACACAATTTTCTCTGGATGTCATTTGCGTGGACTGTCATTTTCCAAACTTTCACTTTGAATCAGTACTTGTCCTTGCAGCTGAGATGTGTCTCTTGAAGGCAGCATATGGTTAGGTTTTGTTTTCTTGGTTCAACCTGCTACTCTGTGCTTTTTTATTGGTGAGTTCAGTCCATTAACATTTAGGGTGATTTTTCATATATGGGGTTTTCCTATAGCCATTTTATCTTTTGTTTTCCGGTAGCTCAGTGTCTCCATTGTTTCTTTGTCTTTGTGTCTGTGTCTGTTATTTTAGTTTGGTGGTATTCTCTAATTTTTTTCTCTGTTCCTCTTATTTTATGTTATGCATCTCAATTCTGAGTTTTTGCATATGTGGTTGCCATTAAGTTAATGTAAAAGAAAGTTTCATATATACAATAGTCTTTTTTATTCTGCATGCATTTTGTCTCCATTTCAATCTCCATTTGCAGATTGAAACCTTTACTCCTTCCCCTTTTATGTTTTTGTTATCTCAAATTATACCTATTTATGTTGTGAATTCATTCCTGAATTGCAGTAGCTATTGTCTTCTTCTCTTTTAAAAGTATTTTTATCTCCGTTTACCATTATGTAGTATTTAAGTTTATAATACCCTGTTCTCAATAAGGACTGCAATTTCTTGTTTCTCTATTTCTGTTAGTCATCTTACTCATTGTTTTGTATTTTGTTTTGTTTTGTTTTGTTTTAGTGTTTCAGATAAAATGACCCCCTTTAGTATTTCCTGTAATGCAGGCCTTATGGTGGAATATTCCCTCAGCTTCTATATTTCTGAAAATGTCTTTATTTCTCCTTCATATCTAAAGAAGAACTTTACTGGATATATTATTCTTGGCTGGTAATTTCTCACTTTCAATAGTTTGAATATTTGGTTCCACTCCCTCCTAGCTTGTAAAATTTCTGCTAAAAAGTCCAATTATATTTTAATGGATTTTCTTTTATAAGTTACCATCTTCTTTTCTCTGGCTGCCTTGAGAATTCTTTCTTTGTCATTAATTTTTGACAATTTTAATATAATTTGTCTTGGATAAGGCCTTTTTGGATTGCGATAATTAGGTGTTCTGTTTGCTTCTTGGATTTGAGAATCCAATTATTTCCGTGGGTTTGGAAAATTCTCATTACCTGTTTGTTTGAATATACTCTCTGTTCCCTTATTCCTGTCTTCTCCTTCTAATATACCCATTATTCTTATGTTGCTTTTTCTGATGGTGTCAGATATTTCTTGTACAGTCCTTTTTTTTTTTTTTATTCTCAAGTCTCACTCTTCTCCCTTCTATGTCATTTCCAGATTTCTGTCTTTGATATCACTAATTCTTTCCTCTACCTGGTCAGTTCTATTTTTGAAGCTTTCTATCATATTTTTCATCTCTTTTAATGAGTTCTTCATTTCCAGAAGTTTGATTTGGTTCATTTTTAGAGTTTCAATCTCTTTGGTATTTCTGTTGTTCATTGAATTTGTTTCTTAGTTAATCGAACTGTCGATCAGAATTTTCTTGCATCTCGTTGAGTTTTTTCAGAAGTGCAATCTTGAATTCTCTGCCTTTGGAATTGTATATTTCTATATCTTTAAGTTTATTTTCTGGAGATTTTTTACATTCTTTTTAACCTGCCTTGTCACCTTGATTGTTCACATACTATTGATGAATTATTTCTTCTAGGCACTTTTGGGAATGTGCTTTAAAAAACTACTTAGAGTGATCTCTCTTTAACAGGTTGATAAGAAGAGATTTTTCTTTTGTTTTCATTTCATGTTGCTTAAACTTCCTGCACTGTCCAGGTCTCCCAGATCTCTGCTTTGTGGTCAAAAAATACTCTTTATTCTCTTGAAAGGTGTGTGTCTCCTGTGACCAGGTCCCCTCGGTCCCAGGGTTCCACCCCCATTGAAGAATATGATCGTTGATGGGGATCCAAGCCTCTGAAGAGCTCTTGAAGTCCCGGTACTGTCCCAGCAGCCAAATGCAGTGTTGTGTTGCCTCCTCACAAATCGGCCTGCCTGACTAGGGATTGAATAATTTGAGAGAGGCCACTAGTGTGCCTGTGGCTGTTTTTCTTCCAGTAATGCTGGTTGCCAAGCTTCAGCTGTCTGGCCTCCAAATCTCTACCCCAATACTGGAACCAGCTGCAATGTGTCTCCTCAGCTCCTGGGGTAATCTCTGCTGCAGTTTCCCGCGGCCAGCTCTGGGAGTGTATGTGCAGGTGAGCACTGGAAGGGTGGAAGAGGTGACCAGGCTTTGTGATGCAGCTTTCTGCCTGCAATGATGGTTCCTAAACACAGCTGTCACCCTCTGTACTTTGTCTGTTCCCGTTTTCTGCCCCGATTGTTAGGCTCCCTCATGGTGGCATATGCTGATCACTCAGGCAGGAATGCTCAGGGCCATGTTGAGTACAATTGCCACCTACTTAACCCCTTCTCTTCAAGTACCAAAGGGAGCTCTGGGCTGTGTCCACAGGACAGGACTTTGTTCCTCTCTCCTCCTCTTGTGCTCCTGTGCTAGGCTGTGCATTTTTCACTGAACTGTTGCTGCTCAATTTGTTGCAATTTCAAGGGCAGAGATTAAGGCGACTCCTCATGCCACCATGCTTCTTCTGTCATTCTTCTTCCATTAATCCCATTTTGAAGATAAGGATACTGAGGCACATAAAGATGAAGTTGCTTATTCTCACACAGCTAAATGGTATGGAATTGGGATTCAAATTCAAGCTACATGTCTCCAACATTCCTCCTACTTGATTACTAACTTCATACTGCCTCAGTTTAATAAAAATTAAAGGGAAGCAACTGGTAGGGGTAAATTTACTGCTAAAAAAAGGACTTTTCCTGTAAGATATTGAAGATCTAAAGTCAACTATTTTAACTTGTTATAATTATCACCACCCTCCTCTCTTATATTCATCCTCATCCTCTGTAATTTTATTGCACACACACACTTACACATACACACACACTCCATGCATACACACTTTACTCAAGGGTTCCTCTGTGTGGTTTGTAAAATGTATTTCTTCTTGGTGGAATTCTGTATTTTTCTTTTTATTACCCCAACTCCCAATGACTCTTTTATAAAAATTCAAAACATGGATCAAAATGCATAGTGAGGAAAAGCATCCTATGTGATATTTCAAAAACAGCAAAATAGTATAAGCCTTTATTTACTTATTTATTTATTTATCTGTTTATCTATTTATTTATTTATTTAATTCTAAGCTGCCAGTCCACTATAGATAACTGTAGAGTTCTAAAGATGGGTTTCTTGAGAAATATCACTGATATATCTATTTCTATAAATTAAAGCAGAAAGATTACTTACTAAATGCAAGTCATAATCAAACAAATGTCACATCTGATGCATTATTATTATTATAAACATTTTAAGCTTACAAAGACTCTTGATAGAAAGACTACTATTAGAAAAATTGACAGATTTATTTTTTTTCTAATTCCCTTTGTATATCCCTTTAATTTTGTTCCTAAAAGTATCCGTTCTTTTATGAGTTTTTGGAATATGTTGAAAGTAGAGTTCTATTAATACCTAAATATTTTTAGAATATAAACCTTTATAATAGTCACATTACAGTTCTTTAAATAAATACAGTTTGCTTATGAAAAAGCAGTGTAAACTATATAGAGCTCCAAACATGGAAAATAGTCATCACAGTCCTTTAAGATAAAATTATAAGAGCAATATATGAAATATTCACTTCAAGGACTTTAATAAATTTGTCCAAAGCTGCATGAGTATTCAGATTTTCTAAACTGTATTAAACTACATTTGCATATAGATATAATTTAAACATATATTTTATTTAATCTTTTTTTTCATCCTTAGTGAATTACAAAATAACAGGAAATGGTAAAAGATGTTTTACATTTCTCTAAGGTGAATTTAATTATTGACGTGTACTTCATTGACTTGATTTGTTTATAGTACATAATTCTGTAAAATGTGTACCTATGTTTTTAAATTTAGATACATATTTGTTGATGCTAATACATACAACTTTAAAAGGTATTTTAAAAATAGAAAAATCTAATTTACAAACTACTGATCTAATTTACAAACTACTGATCATGATATCATTGACTCAGATTTGAAATAGACTTTATAGTTTATTTATTTCAGTACCTACTAAGTCATTCAATCATTGGAAAATTCAAAGTTTACATTTTAACTCATACTTTGATGAGGTTTTGATGACAATAATGTCTTATGCTATGTTTTGTTTTTCATACTAATCAATCTTCATTCCTTCAACTATTATTTGATATTTTATAATTAATTAATAGTACAGGTATAATTAAAGTCACATATTTTTTAGCATCTAGAGGTTACTTGCATTCCTTAGCTAGTGTCTCCCTCCTCGTGTCTTTCCAACCTCTTCATCATCACATCCCCTCTGTTCACTCCAATCCTCCTGCCTTCCTCTTAAAATGACCCTTGTGATTACATTGGATCCACTCAGATAATCCAGAATAAACTCCCATCATGAAATTCTTTAATATATTCTCATTTTCAAAATCTCTTGTTACCATGTAAGGTAACATATCCACAGGTTCAGGAGTACAGACATCTTTGCGGGAGTTGGGAAGACATTGATCGGCTTACCATACACGTTTTAATACAAACCTGCAATGGTCAGGAAGCTGAAGATACAGTATAAAACAAACATCTGAATATGTCCAACGGTCTAACCTTCTAGAGGATAAATAACATTAGGTGAAAATCACAACATAGTGACTGCATTTTGAACTCTGAATTATTGTTTGGTGAAAAAAACCTCTAAGATAGCCCCCAAAGTTCCTCACCTTCTAATATTTATGCCTTTGTGTAATCCCTTCCAATTGAGTGTGAGCCAGAATTAGAGACTCACTTTCTAAGAACAGGATATGGCAACAGTGATAAAATGTCATTTTCTAGATTATGTTACAAACAGACTGTGGCTTCCATCTAGCTACCCATATTTACTTACCCACTAGCTTCTTAGAGGGAATCCAGCGAACATGTTGCGAGCTTCTTCATGGAGAGGACTATATGGCAAAAAACTGAGAGAAGCCTTTGGCCAACAGTTAATTAGGAACAAACAGCCTTAATTCAACAAGGCACCAGAAGGCACTAAATCTTGTCAATAGTTTATAAGGATCCTTCCCAGCTGGAGTTTTGTAAGGGTCCTTGAACCAGAGGTACCCAGCTAAGCCATACCTAGATTCCTAAGTCATGTAAACTGTAAGTTAATAAAAATGTGATGCTTTAAGTCACTGAATTTTAGGGCCATTTGTTATGTAGCAATAAATACCTAATGCAGTATTTATTTAAACTTGAATTTGATGCCATTAATAAGGATGAGTACTATCTAAATTACAGAGAGTTTATACCATAGTAAATGCCTATTAAATAATAATTATCCAGTTACTTTAATGTATTTTTAAAATATTAATTAAATCAATTAAAAACAGTAATCAACAATAAATACAATGAAGTGAAAAAAATAGTTACCTAAGATAACAAATATCTGGGAAGCATGAATTAAACATAAAAATAAAGGAACGTCTCTCTGTGCATGTTCTTTTTAAGGATCTAAAGGAAAAGAACAAACAATCACAGGAAAGAGCAAAAAGATTATTCCAACAGAATAAATGATCATGTTTAAATGCCTAGAATTGGGAATGAGCATTCTCTTTAGATCTTAAAATATAGTCAATACAAAACAAAACTAAACTAAAATGCTTTCTATTTGTGTCTGGACATCAGTAAGTAATAATGGATAGATAGTAAAAGATGAAATTGAAGAAGGAAAATTAATCTAAATGCATGGCTTGAAATATGATGATAGAAAATGAATTTAAAATGCAGTGCAATGGGATTGTCCAAAGAAAATAATCGATGATGAATCCTGATTTCAATTTGAGAATCTAGATGGATGTAATGGCTAATTTTGTATATCAACTTGACTGGACTTCTGAGTGACCAGATATTTAGTCAAGCATTATTCTGGGTGTGACTGTGATGGTGCTACTGGATGTGATTAACATTTCAATCAGTAGATTGAATAAAGCAGATCACCCTCCCAATATGGTTGGGCCTCATACAATTCATTCAAGGCTTGAATGGAACAAATAGGCTGAGGCAGAGAGAATTTGCTATCTCTGGGTAACTATCTTTGAGCTAGCACATTGGCCTTTTGTCTTGAGACTTGAACTTGGCCCAGAATTCACACTATCAGTGCTCCTGTTTACAGGCCTTAAAATTTGGACTGGAACTATACCATCAACACTCCTGGGTCTCCGCCTTGCTAACTGCTGATCTTGGGACTTTTCAGTCACCATAATCACATGAGAAAATTTCTTGTGATCTCTTTATATACATCCTATTGTTTCTGTTTCTCTGAAGAACCCTAACACAAGAAATGTTCCATTTATTTAAAGATGATGAAGAAAGAAAGAAGTTCTAAATCAGGGAGGAAATAAAGTCTAGCTTTGATCATAATATATTTGATTTGATATAGCCAATTGCAGATGTCAAGATGGAATTTTATTAACAGAGATAGAGTTTTTAAAATATTTAATTACAGTTGGCATATAATATTATATTAGTTTATGTGTAAAACATGATTTATGTAAAACATAAGATATATTTATATCTTACAAAGTGATGACCCCAATAAATCTAGTACCCATCTGACACCATACGTAGTTATCACAATATTATTAACTATATTCCTTATGCTATATTTTACATCCCCATGGCTATTTTGTAACTATTAATTTAGTTCCCTTCCTCTTTTTAATCCCCCTCCAATAGTCCTCCTGTCTGGCAACTATCAAAATGTTCTGTGTATCTCTGAATTTCTTTCTGTTTTGTTTGTCTATTTTGTTCTTTAGATTACACATATAAATGAAATCATATGACATTTGTTTTTCTCTATCTGACTTATTCCACTCAGTACAATACCCACTAGATCCATCCATGTTGTTGAAGACAGCAAGAATTCATTTTTTATGACTAATATTCCATTATGTGTATGTACTGCCTCTTCTTTACCTATTCATTTATTGATAACACCCAGGTTCCTCCATATCTTGACTATTGTAAATAATGCTGCAATGAACAAATGAGTTTACGTATCCCTTTGAAGTAGTCTTTTGGGTTCCTTTGGATAAATACCCAGAAGTTTAGTTATTAATTCCTACTTTGTCTCCTGCTATGGCCTTTGTTTTAAAATTTATTTTGTCTGGTATAGTATTGTTACCTCATCTTTTATTCTTTGTTTGTTTCCATATTCACATAATATTATTTTTCATCTCTTTACTTTTAGTCTATACACATAGACTAAAAGTGTCTTTTGATCTGAAGTGAGTCTCTTTTAGGCAGTATATATGGGTCTTGTTTTCTTATTCATTCAGCTATCCTATGTCTTTTGATTAGAGCGTTTGATCCACTTACATTTAAAGTAATTGTTGATAGATATGTAGTTATTGACATTTTAATATTTATATTTTTAACTTTTCTCCTTCTCCTCTTCCTAGTTCTCCACCCCTTCCTCCTCCTCCTCTGCCTTTCTTCTTCTTTCTCTTCTTGTTCTTCTTGTTTTTGTTCTTCTCCTTCTTCTTCCTTCTTTTTCCTTTTCTTTTTCCCCCATAACATTTACTATAATACTGGTTTGATGATGATGAATTCCTGTAGCTTTTTCTTGTCTGGGAAGTCCTTTATCTGTTCTTCTGTTCTAAATGACAGCTTTGCAGGGTAGAGTAATCTTGATTATAGGTCTTTGCTATTCAGCACTTTGAATATTGTCTGCCAATTCTTTTTGGCCTGCATAGTTTCTGTTGAGAAATCAGCTGCCAGTCCTATGGGAGCTGATTCCTTTGTAGGTAACTATTTGCTTTGCTCTTACTGCTTTTAAGATTACTTCTTCATCTTTAGCCTTTGGCATTTTAATTATGATATGTCTTGGTGTGGGCCTCTTTGAGTTCATCTGTTTGGGACTCTGTATTTTCTGGACATGTATGTCTATTCCCTTCACCAGGTTAAGAAAGTTTTCAGTTATTATTTCTTCAAATGAGTTCTCAATTCCTTTCCCTTTCTTATCTCCTTCTGGTACTCCTATGATGTGAATGCTGGTATGCTTGATGTTGTCCCAGAGGCCAGTTAAACTATTCTGATTTTTTTGGGTTCTTTTTTCTTTTTGCTATTTTCTTCTAGCTTATCTTTCGAATCCCTGATTCGATCTCCTATTTTATCTAATTTACTGTTGATTCCCTATAATGTATTCTTTATTTCAGTTATTATATTCTTCATTTCTGACTAATTTTTTTATGCTTTCTAGTCCATTTTTGTGTTTCCTATTTCTTTGTTGAAGTTCTTACTAAGATCATTGAGCATTCTTATAACTAGTGTTTTGAATTCTGTATCTAGTAGATAGCGTGTGTCCAATTTGTTCAATTATTTAATTAAAGCTTTATTCTGACCTTGCATTTAGAATATGTTTCTTTGTCTTCCCATTCTGGCTGCCTGCCTATGTTTGTTTCTATGTATTAGCTAGAACTACATCTCCCAGTGTTAGTAGACTGAACTTATATAGTAGGTGTCCTGTGAGGCCCAGTGGCACAGTCTCCCTGGTCATTTGAGCTGGGTGCTGTAGGTGTGTTTTTTGTGTGGGTCGTGTGTGACTTTTTATTGTAGTCGAGCCTTGATTACTGTTGGTACATCAGTGGGAGGGACTGATACTCAGGCTGATTGGTTGTGAGGACTGGCTATGACTATAGTGGAGGAACTATTTTTCAGGGGCTAACTCTATGGAGCAGGATTCACTTTAGCTGGACTCTGGTACCTACCCAGTGCTCTCTTTGTGTATGTCATTTGTGGAGGTGGTTGGGCATTGTCTGATGTGATCTGAAGCTGGCTACCAAGTGTGTTGGTTCTGGGCCCTTTGGGAAAGATTCTACTATAGGCCAAGTTCAGCTGCTGCCTGTGCTCTGACTAGGTGCACTTGGTATGAGCTACAAAGTGACTTTCAGATGATAGCCACTTGGGCTAGACTTGAAGGTACCTGAGAGAGGCTAAACTATGAACTGAGGCTAGCTGAAACTAGTGTCAGGCGTGGGGATGCTTAGCAAGAGGTACAGGACACACAGATGCCAGATGTTGCTTGTTAGGGGTTTGTGAACTTTTGAGAGATTTTAGAAAAGTCTACAGCATGAGCCAAGACATGTCGTTTGGATGGAAAAACCATTAGAAACAGCTTAGTAGGGCCTGAAATTTGGGTTGGTAGGTGAAGTCCCAGAGAATCACCTGAGTGGGTGACCTGTGCTAGCCAGCTTGATGGAGACTCAGATATGGAGGCCACCTGTAGCTACAGGCTGGGAGTGGGAGGAGAGCTCCACAAAGAAACAAGGGCTTATGATAGTACTTCTTTTTTGGACAAAGCTGCCTCTCCAGCTCTTTCCCTAAAGTCAGATCATTCAGTTCTTCTCCATATGTCCCTGTCACCTTTTGAGCTGCTTTTCCAGCACTGGAGCTCAGAAGGAGTCCATTAGCAAGTCAGTTGTGTGTGGGCCTATTAAGAGGAGCACCTGGTACTCTAGCTGCCCCTATCTCCCTCAGCCACAATCTCTGCTTTTTTTTTTTTTTTTTTACAGTCAGAAGTTGTAAGGCCTCCTCTTCCTGGGTTTGGAACCCTGGGCTGGGGATTATGGTGTGGGGCTGGGACCCCTCACTCCTCAGGGGGGATCACCAGAGGCAAGATATCTTTCCTGATATTTAACTGCCACACATGAATTTGGCAACCAGCCTGTTCCACATCTCTGCCACTCCTACCAATCTCAAGGTGGCTACTTCTGTGTTTCCTTAGTTGTAGGACTTTTGTTTAGCTAGACTTCAGATGATTCTCAATGTTGGTTGCTCTGTATAGTTTAGTTGTAATTTTGATGTGATCATGAGAGGAGGCAAGCATTGTGTTTATTTACTCTGCCATCTTGCCTATAAATCACCAAGTTATTTTATTCATTATTTAAAAATTATTCATCTTGGGCCAAAGATATGGCAGCTCACAGAGGTCTGAGAAATGTAGATTAGAAAGTTAACAACATATAGATGGTGTATCAGTTAGACATACTATCCCTGTAAGTAACAAAGTGCCTGATAAATAGTGACTTAAATAGTAAGAGTTTGTTTTTCTCATATAACAAGAATTCTGACAGTAAAGGCTTACTATTGTTAAGGTAAAGGTAAAAGCATTGGTTCAGGGACTCATCAATGTTAAAAATCTTTGTGTGTATGTATGTGCGTTTAATCTTCTTTTCATAGTTACAAGTTCACCGCAGAAGTTCCAACAATTATGTCATAATCAAATATGAGAAAACAAGGAGTAACAATGGGTGGAGTCCATTTTAGCACATCCTTACCTCTTATAAGAGGCACAAAATCATTCCCAAAGACCTCTTTCCTTCTTTCTTTTCACTGGAAAAAAAATCAACCATAGCTTCACCCCTAGACTAAAGACTAGGTCTACTTTTCCACGAATGTAGAGATCATAATCTGATACATGAGAAAAAGAAAAGTTCTGTTCGGAAAAAAAAAAAAAAGAGAGAGAAATGACTTCAGAATAGGCATCTAATAGAACTCTGAATTTATATGGAACAATTCAGAGCCAGGGGATAAATTAGTTTGATTTTAATAAAATTAAAATTACAACAAACTTTTCCCCATTGACAACAATTAGTATATAAATGAGTATGTGACTCATTTCTGGCTAATAAAACATAGTAGTATTTCTGAAAGCTTCTGTTAATGTTATATTTCCTGTTATATGAAAACATCAGGAAAAACATTTTTTTTCCCCAGCTTTCCCCTTGCATTCAGTTCAGGATGCTATTGTATAAGAATAGAATGCTTTGCAACATGGTAGCCATTTTGCAACCATGAGGTAAAGACCAAAACAATGTCAGTTACAACATGGCTTCCGAAATTTATTGATTCACTCAGCTAACATTTTATTATTTATACTGATGCACTTTGGGGGCTCTGCAATGTATAGCTTAAAAGACCATGTAGAAAAAAGATGTTACTTAAATCCATGGAAATGTAGACACTTAATGTAAAGGGAGGAACTTCAGAGAGAAAGAAGACTCATTATGAAGCTAGGCAAATTTACGGAAGACTAGATGAGGAAACTGCTAAGGAATAGAGAAGTGGTAAAAGGAAAACCAAAAGAGTAGTGTGTTCTGGAAACTGGGAGGATATTTCATGAAGACAGATGTTGTGAACTATGTGGAATGCTACTGAAAGTCTGACCATTTTAAAACAGTAATTAAATAAATAAAACGAGTAAATAAAACAGTAATTTAAAAATAATTTTGGCAATATGGAAGCTGTTGGAAACCTTGAAAAGTGTTTTCTTTGATGCTTGGAGAAAGATGCTAAAGAGAACATAGGATTTGAGAAAGTGTAACTATATGGTTTAGAAAAAATCTGTCAGAGTGTTTGGTCATGAAGTAAAATTGATAAAAGAAAATAAATAAAGCATGTTTTGTTGTTGCAGTTATTATCTAGTGGAATGTACTTAGAGAAATTTGCTAGGTGATTATGTTATAAGCAATGGAGAAAGAGATATTGTTAATGATGGGGAAAAAACAAAACCATGAGAGTAGTACACCTGAGAGGAGATGATCTCTGAAACACAAGAGATTAGCCTCTGATTGAGTAATGGTCATTTTCTTTATTTTGATGATGAGACAAAGACATTTCTTAGCTGATTTGAGAGAGAGTGAGCAAATGGTCCATTATTCTCATATAAGAATTAGTTTACTTTAGTCAATCTACCAATTCCAATGTTAGTCTCAATTAGGAACACCCTCACAAACACACCCCATGATAATGTTCAACCAAATATCTGCAAAATTATGGCCCAGTCAACCTGACACACAAAATTAACAATTATGATAACTATAGAAGAGTGATAGAAGCCTGTGGAGAATGTGTGGTATCAGACTTTGCTTAGTTTTGCTAAAATATCAGAACATTTTCTTGTGAACAAAATTTATACCAGGAATTTGTAATTTTATACTGTACAATTAAGTCTATAAAATCAAAGGCAGTGTTTTAATTTTTTCTCCTTGAATTACATTATCTGTTTTACACAAGAATACTTTTCTTCAAATAATTTTAATCATGATTTTTAATGGTTTATGTCATTTCTTCTTTTCATCTTCTTAGATCTGCAATTCTGGTAACTATGGCTTTTCCCGTAAGCTTGGTATTCAATATTGGTCAAAGCTGACCTCAGGTCAGAGATCATTAGCTCTCTATGGAACATCAGGATCATTAGCAGTAAAAAAAAAAAAAAAAAAAAAAAAAAAAAAAAAAAAAAAGGAAGATATTTTTTAAATATTTAAAAAAGTAATTCTCACTATATGCTTTAAAATTGAATCAGATTCATGATTTCAGAAAAATCTAAATCTTATTACATTTTTACCAAACCTGATTTTGAAGATGGTAATCCCCCAAAGTTTTATTTAAATATAATTAAAATGTAGAAATGATATTATTTATAGGTAATATCAATCTATTTTCTGTTTTTCAAATAGTTAACCGCTCGCATTGTGATTTTTGTTTATTCTGTTCTTGTTTCCTATATTACATAGATTTCATAATAATAAATTATTTCTCAATCTATTTTTAGGTAAAATAAATATATATTTCAAAATTATAATATTTTTAATTGTTCATTTTTTTAAAAAAATTACCTCCTAAAGTTAGATTTCTTTCTGTCATCATCACATTTGACCCCTATATCCAGTAACCACTAGTCTATTGTTCATAGCCATGAGTCTCTGTTTGTCTTGTTTGTTGCTTTTGGGTTTATATCCCACACATAAATGGCATCATGTGATTTTCAACTTTTTCTGTCTGGCTTATTTTGCTTAGCATGATTATCTTGAGGTCCATCCATGTTGTCACAAATGGCAGTATTTCATCTCTTCTTATGGCTGAGTATTATTCTATTGTATATATGTACCATATCTGCTTTAGCCAATCATCAATTGTAGGACACTTCGGTTGCTTCCATGTCCTGGCGATTGTGAATAATGTTGCTATGAACATTGGTATGCAAATATATTTTCAGATATGAGTTTTTGAGTCTTTGGGGTAAATACCCAATAGAGGGATTGCTGGATCATATGGTAGATTAAAATTATTTATAATGTCTGCTGCCTTTCTAGAGATAACATGGAAACCAAATATGTGGACACTGAAGTGAATATACTTGAGTTTTAATTCTGGCTCTGATATTTATTAACTATGTGATCTTTAAAAACTTCAGTGTCCTCTATATGAAAGGATAATGTTTTGTTCCAGGTGGCTATAAAAAAGTAAAATAGACTGGATAGCTTGTGCATAACAGATGTTTACTTCTCACAATTCTGGAGGCTGGAAGTCTGAGTTTAGGCTGCAAGTACTGGTGATTCAACAGTCAGCAAAACTAATAGAACTCCTGCCCTAATGTATCTTATAGTCTAATGGGGGAAATAGTATCAGTTGGTGGTAAGTACTTAGAAAAGAAACTACAGGTAGATAAAAGATAGAAGTTAATGAGAAATTATTTTTTAAAGCTGTCAGGAATAATTTCCATTAATAAATGACAACAGAGTAGAAGCTAGTAAAGTAAGGAAAAATTATTCCAACAAGAGAGACCAGTGATTAGAAAGGCCCAATGATAAAAGCATGTTTGGTGTACTAGTAGGTGTGCTAGGAGAAGAAGGGCAAAAGATAATGTTCGAGAGGTAGCCAAGGATCAGTTCCTACTTGGGCCTTACAGGTTATGAGAAGGGATTTGTATTTTTTCTACATTATGAGAAGCCATTGGAAGATTTCAAGGAAGAAGTCATGTGATATATAATATAGGTTTAAAACGAATTACAAGCTGAAATGTGAATTACACAGGGGTCCAAATTGGAAGGGTGAGGACAAGTAAAGAAGTTATTGCTATAATCTAGGTGAGAGCTAATGGTGGCTTGGCCTTTGCTAATAGCGTTGAAGCTGGTAAGAAGCTGTAGGATGCAAGATTTGTTAATGGATTTATTTAAATGCTTGGTTAAGAATTGTTACAAAATTTGTTTATTTGTGGCTTAAGCAACAAGGTCAATGGTAGAGATATATTCTGAGATAAGTAGAAGATGGAAGGGTTATCAATAGTTTTGTTTAAGAATTTGTTTGAGATATCTTTTAGTTAACCTGATGGAGTTATAAAAACTTATACTATACTGGCGACTATAAATTTCATTTAAAGATAAAAAAGACACTGTATTTACATATATTCATATGCAATTTACCAAAGTAGCCTGCTACTAGCTAGGTCATTCAATTTAAGAGGGTTGTAACAACTAATCTTTTTATAAATTAAAAGGATCCTACAACAAATAAAAATGTACAAAAGAGCTAAATTTTAACTAGTGAAACCAAGTGGGGATATTTTTTCAACCTGAGAACAAAAGCTGCCTACTTATCATAATGTAGAATTTTAATTCTGTATATTCATTTTCTCTCTTCTCTCTCTCTTTCTCTCTCTCTCTCCTCCCTCTCTCTCTCTCTCTCTATCATCTATCTATTTATGCCACTTTATTTCATCCATTCTGAAAAAAGTGGCCCCTTTCCTCAGGTTCAAAGCATATTCTTCAACTTGTGTTTTTTTAAAGTTTTCATGCTTTTATTCATTTATTCATAAAATAGGTCACCATTCATCAGTCTTTACCTTCTTGTATTTTTAAATTTTCTTTCTCTTTGTCTCTCCTGACTGCTTTTACAGTGCACTAAAATATTTGCCTTTACAAACTTAAAAATAAACCTCCTTTGAGAAATACTTTCTCTATTCTTGCAGTGCAAAATTATTGTTAAAGAGAAAATGTTTGCTATGTTTCTTTCAAAATGAGAGACTTCACATGCCAGTCAGTTCTTATCCTTCTACCATTATGCTCTTGTCTCTATTATTTTACTGAAATTGCTCTCTAAAAGGTTATTCATTGGCCTGCTAAATTCTAATCAGTTATTTGTGTCTTTCATATTACTTGAATCTGTTCAACATTTAACACTTTTCAATCATCATTTTTTCTCACTCCTTGGATTTCAAGATCCTAAATTATAGTTTAAAATTGTAGTTCTTTTTTTATTCCTCTAAATATTTCTATTTATTTTTGCATTTCTTCCTTGTGATGCCTCTTAAAGGTTATTTATTACCAAGATTTCATATGCAGTTTTCCTGTATTAATTTTCCCTTTCCCGTTCTCTTTCTCTCCCTGTTCTTTTTACAAAAATGATCATCCATCTCTATTAGGACAATTTCTGCTGTTGAATACCACATTTAGTCTAAGGTAATAGACCAAATACTCCTTTAGAAAGTATCATTCATTCATCATTGCATCCCCAGAGCACTACCTGCTAAGTAATAGGTTTTCAATAAATGTTTATTAAACCAATGTTTATTATGCAAATGTGTCTTCTAAACTATAGACCAATATTTACAACAGTATACAGATATTTATAAATAGTCTCAAAACATCTCATACACAATATGAAGAAAAGGATGCCATTATTTTCTCCCAAATATTTACCAATACTCACTCAGTCTTTCAAATTCTATTTCAGAGATATAATTTATATAATCACCCTGTCCTTAAACCCACAAGTACTCAATTACCAAATCCTATAAATTTACTTCTTTACATATCTCTTATCTAACTTCTCCTTTATTCATGACTGCTGCTATAGATTATGTACTCATTACCCCTCACCAAGACTGTGGGTGCAACTAGTCTTTCTGTCAATAACACCTCCTTTTTCAATTCACACTTTACATTTCAGAAAAAAACTCTATATCTGAAATATAAACTTAACAATTTTCTCTCCCGAATATAAATATTTACTGATATCCATTGCCAAGACAAAGTCCACAAACTGGTTACAGTATATGCGATCATCTAAGATTTGTCACCTGCTTAGAGCTTTTACAGCTTTTACAATCTCTTACTTTTCTTCTGCTCCTTTACAACCTATGCTTCGGCCAAACAAAACTAAATTAGATTTCTTAAATAAAAATCAGACTCTTTTATAAATCAATATTTTTCTTAACTCAAGGTATACACTCTATTTGTCATATTCTCCCCTTACTACCAATCTTGCTAATTTAGATAACTTTTTATTTTTAAGACACAGCTCAAGTATCCTCTTCCCCAGGAAGAATTTCTGAAGTCCTACTCCACAGGTAGAACTAAACCCCCTCTACCTTTCTTATGTCAATCTTATTCTATTCTATTATTTATACATTTTCTTATCACCTGATCATTGACTGTAAACTCTTGGAGAGTGTTCTTCTTTATTAGCAGCTTTCATAGTGTCAAGCACAAAAATAGAGGCTTTATATAATCATGAGTTATAGAAATTTCCAAATGGAGCTTTGTTTTTAATATCCATCTTAGCTTTCTCAGTCTAGACAAATAATTTAGAGGGAAAAACTTCTGTGGACCACACAATATATTACAGATAGAATTGTTTTCTTGGTTTAATCATAGACTCAAGTTGTGCTTTAATTGAAGATGACTTTTTTTCTAAAGTTTATTGTGTATTCAGTATCTCTTTACTGCAGTCAGAGTCTATGCTACAACAATGGCTTTGCGATTTGTGATGGAGAAGAGACACTTTTTTTGTTTTTTGAGGGAGGAAGAATTAAGACTATCTTGAGGATAAATAGTTATCTCATATCCAGGATAAAGGCAAGGTAGCCTGATTTTGTGGCTAAAAATATTATAATAAGGGCAGAATCCCAGGTGATTTCTAAAGGGATAATAAAATTGTGCACACACATACACACACACACACACACACACATTGCACACACACACGCCAAGTTTATAAGTCCATTGAAATTTTGGACAAACAGAAACTAGGAATCTAAATTAATATTCTATATCTGAAGAAACTTCAGGGAATGCTCATGAGAAGTCAGGTTAATTATGTTATTTTTCTGTTGAGCTAAAAGAAAATGTGATTATTTTAAAAGATTACTCTCAATGGATAATGAAAGCTTACCAATAAATGCTATTTTAAGTTAATTTCAGATAATTAAACAGACAATATTAAAGAATTGTTTACTAGAACAACTTTTGCAGTTGTTATTCAAAAGTTGCCAAGGGAGTTCTAAGGCTTGAAGGTCACAACTATTGATGCTGATTATTTTAAAACTGATGAACTGCTTCTCATAAATATAGTTGTATTTCTAACTTATGAAATTTGGATAGAAAACAAAAGTAATTATCTCCTTTTTTTCCTCCAATAATGTTCACTCCCAATAGTAAAGTATATTTTCAGAGTATTTTCAGAGAGATAAATAATTAATATTAAAAATAATTTCTTAATTAAAGAATATCTTCACTTAGCTAAATAAGAAAATTAGTACAAAAATAAATATTACTAAAATTTAAATACTATTCAAATTATTAGAAAACATAAAATAATTGCCAATAGACCACTCGTAGCTTGAGAGAAGTTATATCTTGTGGAAAAACTAATTTCCATTTCAAGTCAGAAAATAATGTATTTTTACTTTACATCTAATATATAATTTTCTATTCTTCAAAGTATATTAACACAATTCAAAGACCAAAGTAATTTTGTAGAAAATCAAAATGTTTATGGGATGGCTAGAAACAATATAAAATAGAAAAGTTTTTTTTTTTAATTTTTCAGATCATATAATCTTTGAAATAGAAATCTGTTGCAGGGGGATTTTCTTATTAGCATATTTTTGTTAGACTTCTGATCTTCTTAAATTTTTTAATTATTTATTTTTCATGTTTGAGGGGCTATTAATCTCTTGATGCTTGTTCTACTCTTGTTACTGCAATAGGAGAAAAGAAAAAAATTCAAAGTACACATATTCTTTATCATGCTTTAGTACAATCCTCTCTCAAAGCTGTTTTTAATATCTCTCTCTCTCTCTCTCTCTCTCTCCCCCTCCCTCCCTCCTTTGCAGCAGGCTAAAGAGAGATCTTTATATAATAAATCTTCTTCCTGAAAAAACAGCAGAAAACACTTCCATTAATGCCCAGGAGGAGAAATAGGCCATTAAACACCATGAACAAACAAGGTGACAAAAAGAAAGAGAAAAATCTCTAGAAAATAAGTTTACAGACATAGAAATATACAGCTTAAATGACAGAAAATTCAGGATGGTACTTCTGAAAAAACGCAGTGAATTCAGAAATGAGTCCTATCAACAATTTCAGGACTTGAAAAAACAACTAGATGAGCAGAGCAAAGAGATTAAAACCCTTAAAAAGTACAGAATATATCTTCTGGAGATAAAACACACACTGCAAGAGCTGAAAAATGAAATAGCAAGCTTTGGAAATAGAGATGATCAAATGGAGGAAAGGATCACCGATATTGAAGACAGAAATCTAGAAATAAATCAGAAGGAAGAAGAGAGAAACCGAAGAATGAAAAATAATGAAAGAAATTCAAGAACTAGCTGATACCATCAGGAGAGGACACATAGAATAATGGGCATCATAGTAGCTGAGGAAAAGGAGCAAGGACTTAAAAGCATTTTCAGACAAATAGTTAATAAGAATTTCCTAAATCTAAGGAATGAGCTGGACCTTTGAATTCAAGAAGTAAACATAACACAGAACTATCTCAACCAAAAAAGGCCTTCACAAAGACACATTGTATTAAAATTATCAAACATCAGTGACAAAGACAAAATTCTCAGGGCAGCCAGGGAGAAAAAATGATAACTTATAAAAGAAAACCCATTAGTTTATCCTCAGACTTCTCAGCACAAACCTTAATGTTAGACAAGAATGAAATCAATATTTAAACTATTAAGTAAAAGGAACTACCAGCCTAGAATATCGTATCCAGCTAAGCTTTCTTTTAGATATGGAGAAATTAAGACTTTTCCAGACATACAAAAATTAAGAGAATTCTCCACTACAAGGCCTTAACATAATAAAGGCCATATATGACAAACCCTCAGCCAACATTATACGTCATGGAGAAAAAACTAAAAACCTTCCCTCTAAGATCAGGAACGAGGCGAGGCTGTCCACTATCGCTATTGTTATTCAATATAATATTGGAGGTCCTAGTAAGTGGAATAACACTACAGAAAGATATAAAAGGCATCCAAATAGGAAATGAAGAATCATGTCATGTGGGTGGTATGATTCTCTACATAGAAAACCCTAATGACTCCACAAGAACACTACTAGAAAGAATAAACAATACAGTAAATTTCTGGATACAAAATCAATGTTCAAAAATCCATAGCGTTTCTATACTCTTAATAATGAAGTGTCAGAAAAAGAATTGGAAAAAATAATTTCTTTTGAAATTGCATCAAAAAGAATAAAATACCTAGGAATAAATTTAATGAAACATATGAAGGACCTTTATAATGAAAACTACAAGACCCTAATAGAAGAAATCAAAGAAGATACAAAGAAATGGAAAGATATTCCGTGTTCTTGAATTGGAAGGATCAACATAGTTAAAGTGACCATAATATCTAAAGCATTACATAGATCTAATGCAATCTCCATCATTTTTTAAAGAAATAAAACAAAATTTATCAACTTTTTCTGGAAGTACAAAAGACCCCAAATTACCAAAGCCATCTTGATAAAAAAGAACGAGGCTAGAGGTTTCATTCTGTTCAACTTCGGTTTATTCCACAAAGCAACAGTAATCAAACAGCATGGTATTTGCAGCAGAACAGATACATGGACCAGTGGAAGAGAATCGAGAGTCCAGAATTAAACCCATATTTATATGGGTAAATAGTTTTTGACAAAAAAAAAAAAGCCAAAAACATACAGTGGAGAAAGGAAAGCCCATTCAATAAATGTCACTGGGAAAACTGGAAGGCCACCTGCAAAAGAATGAAACTTGACTGTTGGCTATCACCATACACCAAATTAACTCAAAATGGATTAAAGACCTAAATATAAGACCTGAAATGTTAAAATACATAGAAGAAAACATAGAAACCAAACTCAAGAATTTTGGACTTTAGAGGATTTTTGGATTTGACCTCAAAACCAAGCAAAGTAAAAGCTAAAATAAATGAATGAGACTACCTCAAACTAAAAAGCTTCTTTTCAGAAGAAGAAATTGTCAACAAGGTAAAGAAAGAACCATTTGAATGAGAAAATATATTTTCAAGCAATGCCTCTGATAAGGGCCTAATATTCAAAATATATAGAGAACTCATTCAACTCAATAACAACAACGATAATGATCTAATCAAAAAATGGACAGAGGACCTAAACAGACACTTCTTCCTAGAGGACATACAAATGGCCAACAAATATTTTAAAAGATACTCAACATTGCTAACTATTAGGAAAATGCAAATCAAAACCACAATGAGATACCATCTCACACCTGTTAGAATAGCTATAATCAATAGGACAAGTAATAACAAATGTTGGAGAGGATATGGAGAAAAAAGAACCCTCATACATTGCTGGTGGGACTGCAAATTGGTACAGTCACTATGGAAAACAGTATGGAGGTTCCTCAAAAAACTAAGACTTGATTTACCATATGATCCAGCAATCCCTCTACTGGGTATTTGCCCCCAAAACTTGAAAACTCATGTTAGAAAAGATATTTACACACCAATGTTCATAGCAGCATTATTCACAGTGGCCAGGACTTGAAAACAATGAAGTGTCCTGTGATGATTGGCTAAAAAAGCTGTGGTACATATATACAATGGAATATTACTCAGCCATAAGAAGAGATGAAATGCTGCCATTTGCGACAACATGGATGGACCTCGAGATATTCATGCTAAGCAAAATAAGCCAGACAGAAAAAGTTGAAAATCACATGACATCTCTTATATGTGGGATATAAACCTAAAACAACAAATGAACAGGACAAACAAACAGAGTCTCATGGACATGAACTATAGACTAGTGGTTATTATAGGGTAAGGGTGAGTGAGGATGGGTTAGGTAGACTGTTAAAGGGGGTCCGATACAGGCGGATAGGTGGAGGGTGAAGTAGACAAAGGGGATCAAATATATGGTAGCTGAAAGAAACTAGACTTTGGGTGGTAATAGATTATAGATTATACAGATGGCAAATTATAATGTATTCCTGAAAGTTATATAATTTTATTAACCAACAGTACTCCAATAACCTTAATTTTTAAAAATGTTAAAAATATAAATAAAATCTGGTGTTTGAACAAATAAGTAATTATTCCTTTGGCTTTGATTTTCTAACTTTGTAATGTAAAATGTTGAGTAAAGTATAAGGTATTTGTTTTTAATCAAGTTTTTTTTTTTATGCTACTGGAAAAAAATGTATTCAGGAGGCCAGAAAATAGATTTATCTAAATATTTGCTTATTATCAGCTATATCATCACTCAAGATATTTAACTGGAAAAAAATTACCAAGTGACATTAGAAGCATGGCAGCATGAGGAATCTCCTCTAATATACCCGCTTGAAATTACAATGAGCTGAATACCTATATCCCAACAAATAACACCCCACTTGCACATAACCATGTCTGAGAGATATGTGCATCAGAGCATCTGAATGTGGGCCATAAGTGGGAGACTCCAAGGTAAAAAGAGAGAGAAAAAACAAAGACAGGCACTGTGGAGAGCAGCCCAAAGCTAACAGCAGAAGAGACAGGAGGGGAGATTTGCATGGTGGTTCCTTGGCTCTTTGAAACCCCTTACAGTCCTGCCTGATAGCTAATCATTTTCCATGCAGTGGAGCCCAGTGATCAGGGCAGAGAGGAGGGTAGAGACTGAGCCCAGAGGGAC
Organism: Rousettus aegyptiacus; assembly: GCF_014176215.1. Classification (NCBI taxonomy): domain Eukaryota; kingdom Metazoa; phylum Chordata; class Mammalia; order Chiroptera; family Pteropodidae; genus Rousettus; species Rousettus aegyptiacus. Next base: position 70,614,058 of record NW_023416285.1, on the reverse strand, counting down.
AGCAGCTGTGTCTTAGTAACTGTTTGCCGGGCAGAAAGCTGAGTCATGCAGCCTAGCTGCCTCTCCCCACCATCCTAGAATGTACTCTCATCCTTTTCCCCACCATACCCTCTCAGAGCTAGCACGGAGCCCCAGAGACTTTTGCACAATGAGAACTGAAACATACAGTGCAGCCTGTCCCAGTGAGGGGGGCGGTGATATTGAAGCAAAGCAACTGAACCCTGAGCCAGCATTACTGGAAGGAAAACAGCCACATGCAACACTGGATACTCCCAAACTATCCCACCCCCACCCAGTAAAGAAGCAGTGGAGGATTATATGTGAGTGTTGGGGCACTTCTGGAACTTCAGGGGTTTTTCAGAAACTTGGACCCTTATTGCCCTTCAAGTTCTCCCATGGGAGAACCTGGTCACAAAGGAGACATACAACTCAACAGAGAATAAAGGGCATTCTTCACCTCAAAGCAGATCCAACAGGCTTGGTAGGCTTAGGTGTCATCTAACAGAAATCAAAAGAAAAGACCATTCTTACCAAACTGCTAAAGAAAAATCACTATATAATAAACTTTCTTAAAAAAAAAAAGGGGGCAGATTACTTTCTCATTACTGCCTCAAAGGAGAAATAGTCCATCAAACACCATGAATAACTAAGGTGACAAAGCAGCTCAGAAAGAAAGTGAAAAATCTCCAGAAAATAAGCTTGAAGATATAGAAATATGTGATTTCAATGATAGAGAATTTGAGATTGCACTTTTGAAAAAATTCAGTGAGATGCAAACAAATTCTGATCAACAATTAAAAAAACTTAGAAACAATATCAACAAATGATAGGAAGACGGAAATTCTGAAAAAGAATCAAATAGAACTTCTGGAGATTAAGATTTCATTAAAAGTTATGAATAATAAAATAGCAAGCTTAGGAAATATAGCTGACTAGATAGAGGAAAATAATTGTAATATTGAAGACAGAAATCTGGAAATGATGTAGATGGAAAAAAAAGAGAGACTAGAGAGTGAAACAAATGAAAGACCTATGCAAGAAATATTTGACACCATCAGAAAAAGCAACATAAAAATAATGGGTTTACTAGAAAGAGAAGAAAGGAAGAAGGAAATGAAGAGCATATTAAAACAAATAGTCAATGTGAATTCCCCAAACTTATGAAAAGAACTTGATCCTCAAATCCAAGAATGAAATAGAATACCTAATTATCTCAATCCAAAAAGGCCTTCTTTAAGACATATTATTTTAATATTATTAAAAATTAATGACAAAGAAGAATTCTCAAGGCAGCCAGAGAAAAGAAGATAGTAACTTATAAGGGAAAACCCAACAGATTATAATTGGTCTTTATAGCACCTTACAAGCTAGAAGAGAGTAAAACCAAATATTCAAAATATCGAAAGAAAGATATTAACAGCCAAGAATAATATATCCAGCAAAGCTCTCCTTTAGATATGAAAGAGAAATAAAGACCTTTTGAGATACACAAAAGCTGAGGGAATTTTACACCACAATGCTTGCATTATAGGAAATACTGAAGAAGGTCATTCTACCTGAAACAGAAAGACAAAAAAGGTTTCAGTTAAGATAGCAGAGTAGGTAAATGCTGTGCTTGCTTCCTCTCACAACCACATTAAAAGTACAATTAAACTACAGAAGAGCCAACATTTGGAGTTGTCTGAAGTCTATCTGAAAAAAGTCCTACAACTAGAGACGCACAGAGCAGAAAAGACTGGTAGAGGGGTGGAGATATTAAATGGACTGGTCTCACTTCCACATGTAGTGGTTGAAAATCAGGAGAAATATCTCAGCTACAGAGATGCCGCTGGAGGAGTGAAGAAAGGACCTGGCCTCACAGTGGGTTCCCCAGTCCAGGGTTCCAGTGCTGGGAAGAAAAGCCTCCCACAATTCTGGCTGTGAAAAACAGTGGACATTGTGGCTAAGTGAGATGAAAGGCTGGTGATGTCCCAGGTGCTCCTCTTAAAAGGCCCTGCAAACTCTTACTCAGTGATAGATGCACTCGTTTTGGGCTTCAGGGCTGAGATAGCAGCTCGAAAGGCACCATGGACACCTGGGGAGGAAATGAATTGTCTGCCTTCGGGGAGAAGGCTGGAGGAGCAGCTTTCTCCCAAACAGAAATTCTGGAAGAGGGTATTCTTCCTTTGTTGAGCTCTCCCCAACCTGGCATGAAGACTGAGGTGGACATCATACCTGAATCTCCATCAGTGTAGCTAACAACAGTTGCCCCACTGGTCGAGTGCCTGAGACCAACCTCTCCAAACTTGCAGGCCTACTCAAACTGCTTCCTGTTGATTTTCCATACAAAAAGCTTGTCTTGGCTCATACTGCGGAATTTCCTGAAATCTCTCAAAGGGTCACAAAACACAAACAAGCAGCATCTGGCCTCAGCATACCCTGTACCTCTTGCTGAGCATCCCCAAGCCCGGTATTAGCAGCACTCGACCTCAGTTTTTGGTTTCCCTCTTGAGGCACTTCCAAGTTCAGTGAAGGTGGAGGCCATCTGTGTATTGCTTGGTGGCTCATGTCAGGTGGCCTTGGGCACAAGCTGCAGGTTACTTGGCTTGTGGAAGGACCTTCCAAGGAGGCCCCAGCCTACATACCCAGTGGCCGACTTCAGTCTGAGCCAGAGCATCATCCAGGATCACATCTGAGGATGATGTGCCCAAAGAACAGATAGGCAGACACTAGAGCCCTGCTAAAGCAAATCTTGTTCTGTAGGGTCAGCCCTTACACACAGCTCCTTCACTTGTCACAGCCAGTCATCACAACCAATAGCCATAGGGTCAATCCTTCCCACTGATGAACAAACAGAAACTAAGGCTCAACTGTAACAGAAGATCACACACAGCCCATACATGTGACATAACTGAAGGTCCTGGATTGGGTGACCAGGGAATACTGTGCAACTGGGCCCCATAGCACACCTATTATATAAGTTCACTCTACTAAAATTGGGAGACATAGCAGCCCTACCTAATACACAGAAACAAACACAGGGAGTCAGCCGAAATGGGAAGACAAAGAAACATGTCCCAAATGAAAGAACAGGACAAAGCTCTAGAAAAAGTACTAAACAAAATAGAGACAAGCAATCTACCAGATACAGAGTTCAAAATACTTATAAGGATGCTCCATTAATTTAAGGGAAGAATAGAAGAACTCAGTGAGAACTTTAACAAACAGATAGAAAACATAAAAGTGGCTATAGAAAGTATAAAAAAGAACCAGTAAGAAGTGAATAATACAATAACTAAGATGAAGAATACATTAGGAGGAATTAACAGTAGAGTAGGTGAGGCAGAAGATCAAATCAGTGATTAGAATAGGGTACCTGAAAAGACCCAATTAAAACAGAAACAAGAAAAAATAATTTTAAAAAGTTAGGATAGTTTAAGGGGCCTTTGGGACAAAATCAAGTATACCCACATTTGCATCATTGGGATATTAGAAGGAAAAGAGAAGCAGCAATAATCTGAGAACTTATTTTAAGAAATAATGACTGAAAACTTCCCTAACCTGGTGAAAGAAATAGACGTACTAGTCCAGAGCAAAAGGAATCCCCAAAAAGATGAACCCAAAAGAGCAACACCAAGATACATTATAATTAAATTTCCAAAGGTTAAAGACAAAGAGAGAATATTAAAAGCAGCAAGAGAAAAACAACAAGTTATGTACAAGGAAGTTTCCATAAGTCTGGCAGCTAATTTCTCAACTTAAAGACTTTATAGTAATTTATCATATAAAGGCATGCTAACTGAGCTCTGGTAGCATATTCTGAAAAGAACTACTATTTTTCTATGGAAATTTTTATAAAAATTATTCTTTAGTTAATAAGTGTAGAGCTCTGGAATGCAGCAGAATGCTATGATTTAGCTTGGTTTATATTTCGGGAATTTATAAAGGCAAATCTTCCTGAGGGATTCAAGCTACTTATTCTTGTTAGATAAATATAATGCATATCATGTGCAGTTGGATCATAATGTAGGCTGTTTTAAAAGCTATATATTAAAAATGTAAGTTAAAATATAAAAGCATTTCAATAAGATCTCTTCATAATGTCAAAAGGGAAGACTCTGAGATAAACTGACTGAGTTTAGATCCTGGCCCCATCACTTTGGCAAGCTACTTGAACTCTAGTTGCCTAACTATTCATCTGTTCAATGTAGATAACAATGTTGTTCGAGGATTAAATAAATTGATATATTTAAAGCACTTTCTTTCTCACACTATATATTTACTTTTATTATGAAATCAGATATTTTTACTGACAATTGCTTTTACTGATTTTATTAACTCTCTGCCTCATTGTTTGCAATGTAAAAGTTATGACATATTTTGTTCATTCTTATATGGTCAATGGCTGGAAAAATATCTAGCACATAATAATTGCTTAATACATATTTATTTAATAAATAATTAATGAAAGAATGCATGAATAAATGGAACAATCACAGAGAACTCAAAACGATGGCTCATTCTAGAATGGCAGATTGGGTAAATTAAAAATAGAGGATAAATAAAACCAGTTTTCTTAAATTTCATATTATTTAGAATTTTGTTAAAGTACATATGAACATTTATTTTTAGGTAAACAGTATTACCATTTACATTTATATTCCTATCGCAGATAAAAATTTTATGAGGTCCATGAAAATAAAAAAATTATATTGATACTGATATATATTAAATACTGCCAATATTAAACTAAAATCTTTACCCTCAAACATTTAAAATTTTTGTTTTTTTAAAGTCAAAATAAATAAATTAAAAAATATATATTTTCTTAACAAAAATAAAAATAAAAATATAAAATATTCGTGCCTCTTATAAACTAAAGTTATAGTAGATAAACTTCATAAATTTGAGATTATTAAATACATGGGTACCAACACATTAGCAAAGCTGCCTCTATGCTGTCAGTTTTCAAATAGTCTCAGAAAATACATTTTAAATAGCTGGATCAATTTTATTTATAAAAAGTTTTGATATTGAAATATTTGATACTTAACATTGTGTAAATTTAAGGTGTACAACATGTTGATTTGGTACATTTATATATGGTAGTTAATGGCCATTATAGTAATAATTACATATATCACATCACATAACATCATTTTTTTGTGATGAAAATAATTAAGATGTATTCTCTTAGCAAGTTGGATGATTAAAATATGATATTGTTGTCTATATTGTATGTATTGTGCAACGGATTTTTAAGATTTATTTATCTACTAGTTGCAAGTGTATAAACTTGAACAACCTCTTTCCAATTCCAAAAACCCTCATCCCCTGGTAACCACCATTTTACTTTCTATTTTACAAGTTTGGCTTTTTAGATTTCACATATAAGAAATATCATACAGTATTTGTCTTTGTCTGACTGATCTCATTTAGCATACTATCCTCAAGGTTTCATCCACATTGCTAAAATTTTTTTTATTTAGTCATAAAAAAAATCAATTATATGAAAATTCATTATTCAGTGAAAGAAAATGGAGTTATTTTTATTAAAAATATATAAAATGTAACATTAAAATGCTATTTTTCTGAATTAACTTTTTATCACACTAAAAGGGAAGTATTCTATTATTTCAAACCTCAGCATTACAGTAAACATTCATAAGGGCTAAATTTGTTCATAAACATAACACATCTCTCCCTTTATTTTCAGGAGGAATATAAATAAATGCAATTATCTAACTTTAGTAATATTTATTTTAAAAATATGCAAAAGTTCACAAGAATAAAAACAACTGCAGTGAGTCTTTCTTATAAGTGTGTTATCAACACATATTTTGGAAATTCAAAACTTTTACAATAAAATATTTAACTTTTATTATTTATTAAAGATAATGTTAAAGCAATCTTATATAAACAAATACCATGAAAGCAATCTCACAATTGTAAAGGTGATATTTAAATATTCTTTATATAAATTAGAAATAGTGTTGACCTAATTTTAATTAGGTCATCTTAAGGAATTGTTTAAAAAACAAAATATAATATGTATGCTAACATCATTAAAAATGCAAAGTGTTATTTTGTTGCATATTATAAAAGTTTTTAAAATGTGGTTTATTGTATAATGTACATTAAGATAACTTAAAACACAATTTCATATAAAATTTAATATGTATATAGCTATGTATTCTATAACATTGCCCTTAGAACTAATGTGAGCTGAGAGCTATTTTAATTGCAACTAAACTTCCCCATGCCTCTTACAAAATCAAAGTTTTATTCCTGTGCTTTAATTTTCTTCACTGACTTTCTTCTCACTTAAGTAACAAATTCATCTTTTAATTGCCTCAAGCTGTAATAGTCACTCCATTTTTATTCCACATAAAAATAAAAAAAGAAGCAAGCATTATATGTGTATACAAATTTAATAATGTCAATGTATTCATTACAAAGAGCTTTATTTGTATAAGTCACTTTCATTAAATACTTTGGAATGCATTCATTCATTTACTCAATTATTCTTTATCTTCTTCATTTACACATTTGTTCATTAATTTATTCATTCAAACATACACTTAATGAACTTTTTCCGAGAAGATGACAGTAATAGAAATTGAAATTATAGGGACTTTTGGTCGAATGGCATAGTGGGTAGACACTGTGCTGGTTTTTTCTCACAACCACAACAAAGTTACAACTAAACTGCAGAATAGCCATCATTGGGAGTCACCTGCGGTCTAGCTGAACAGAAGTCCTTATAGCTGGGGACATACAGAGGAGGCCACCATGGGAGTAGTAGGAGGAGTGGAGACATCAACTGGTGGGTCCCACAACCACATTTGGTGGGTGAGAATCAGGAGGGATATCCTGGCTGCAGAGGTCCCTATGAAATAGCAGAGAAGAAAGGGTCACAGATCCTCACCAGACTCCCCTGCCTGGAGCACCAGTGCCATGAAGAGAAGTCCCCACAACTTCTGGCTGTGAAAACCAGTAGAGGTTGTGGCTGAGTAAGATGAAGAACTGCTGCAGTGCCAGACATTCCTTTTAAGGGTCTCGTGCATAGACTTAATCACTGATAGACTCACTTGCTCTGAGATCCGCTACTGTGGCAGCAGCTCAAAGGAACCAGGGACATAGGAAGAGGAACTGAGTTGTCTGGTTTCAGGAATGAGGGCACAGCTTTGTCTCAGACAGAAGTCCTGGCAGAGAGTATTGTTCCTTTGTTGTGACCGCCTCCATTTCCGTGTGCAGACTTAGGTGGGGACCATATCTGAGTATCCATCAACTGGCTAACACTCGTTGCCCTGCCCTGGTGAGTTCCTGAGACCTCACCTTACCCAACTTGCAAGCCCACCCAAGCCTCCTCAAGTAGCTTTTTTGTACAAACGACCTGTCTTGGTTCATGGTACAGACTTTCCTAAAATCTCTCACAGGTTCACAAAACCCAAACAAGCAGCATCTGGCTTTGATGTGCTCTGTACCTCTTCTGGCTGAGTAGCCCTAAGCCTGGCACTAGTGGCAACCAGCCTTGGTTTGCAGATTGGTCTATTGAGCCACCTCTGAGTCCAGCATGGGTAGCGGCCATCTGTGGACTACTCACGGACTCTTGCCAAGCGACCGTGGACAGTGAACAGGCTACTTCTGAACTTGGCCTGTGGCAGGACCCTTCCAAGGATGCCCTGGGGCCAGCATGCCCAGTGGTATAATTTGACCTGAGCTAGATTACCATCTGGGGCTGTATCCGAGGATGATACATTAAAAGGGCAGATTGGGTAGGCTGAAGTGAATATTGTTCTTTAGGGTCAGCTCTTAACCAGCTAGCCTCATGACCAATCAGCCCGAGAGTCAGTCCCGCCTACTGATGTGCTAACAGCAACCCAGACTCAACTACAACAGGAGGGTATACACAGTCAATATAAGGGACACACTTGGAGTACCTGGCTCAGGTGACCATGGAAGACAGTGCCACTGGACCCCACAGAACATTTTTTATATAGGCCACTCTACTAAGACCATGAGACTTAGGAGCCCTACCTAATACATAGAAACAGACATAGGGAGGCAGCCAAAATGTGGAGACAAAAAAAAAATGTCCCAAATTAAAGAACAGAACAAAGCTCCTGAAAAAGAACTCAGCAAAATGGAGACAAGCTATCTACCAGATGCAGACAGTTCAAAATTTTGTTTAGAAAATGCTCAATGAACTTAGGAGATGAGTAGAGAAACTCAATGAGAACTTGAACAAAGAGATAGAAAACACAAAAAAGAAATGAAAAATACAATAACTGAGACAAAGAATACATTAGAGAATATCAGCAGTAGATTAGATGAAGCAGAGGATTAAACCAGCAATTTAGAAGATAAAGGAGCAAAAAATACCACTCACAACCACAAAAAGAAAAAAGAATTCAAAAAATGAGAATAGTTTAAGGGGCCCCCAGGACAACAGCAAGTGTATCAACATTCACGACATTGAGTATCAGAAGGAGAAGAGAGAGAGTACAAAATTGAGAACCTATTTGAAGTTATAGTGATGGACAACTTCCCTATGCCGGCAAAGGAAATAGAATCCCAGGAAGTGCAGAAAATCTTAAATAAGATGAACCTAAACAGGCCATACCAAGACACATCATAATTAAAATGCCAAAGCTTAAATAAAGACAAAGAGAATCTTAAAAACAACAAGAGAAAAGCAATTAGTTACCTACAAGGGAGCTTCCATAAGACTGTCAGCTGATTTCTCAACAGAAACTTTTCAGGCCAGAAGAGATTGGCAAGAAATCTTCAAAGTCATAAAAAAGCAAGGATCTACAACCATAATTACTCTATCCAGCAAAGCTATCATTTAATATTGAAGGAGAAATAAAGAGCTTCCCAGACAAGAAAAAAACTAAAAGATTTTATCACCACCAATGCAGTATTACAGAAAATGTTGGAGGGACTTCTTTAAAAAGAAAAAAAAAAAGATTAAAAATATGAAAAATTAAATATAAATAACTATGTATCTATTAATAATTGCTTTGAATGTAAATAGATTAGGTTTTCAATCAAAAGATAAGAATCTGAATGGATAAGAAAATAAGACCATTAGATATGTTGCCTGCAAGAGACTCACTTTAGATCAACACACACACAAAGACTAAAAGTATGGGAAAAGATGTTTCATGAAAATGGAAACAAATGAAAATCTGGAGGATCTTTGGAAATATGGTGGAGTGAACGATGTCTCCAGATCTCTCCCCTTGAAAAAATAAGCTGAACATCTAAAACTCAACAAAAAACACCCAGCATGTCTGAGCATGGAATTTGCACCAACAGAGCTACCAACAGGTCAGAAACATGAATGGTGAGTGGTGGACTGTGAGAAACAAAGAAGCTGCCTCTCGTGCCACCAGAGCTATCTGTTGGAGAGAGGGAAGTGAGAAGTAGTGGTGAGTTCCCTGAACGGCTCTGCCTGGGAAAGCTGTGAGCTCCCCACGTCTAGCAGCAGGCCCCAGTCATCAGGACACAAAGCAGAGAAACAAGATGGCAGAAAAACAACAGTTGATTTTTACCTGCCATGGTTGCAAAACTGAGGCTGAGCCACAGCCCCCAACACCAAACACAGAGGGCCACGCCCCCCATTCCCGCTGAGACAGAACACTACAAAGTCCCAGAGGATTCTGAACAAATGTTACCAAAACTGCTGATAAGATTGACAGGGACTGAAAATGAGGGTAGTGAACGTGATTAAATATCTATGAGAAAATAAAAAGGCAATTTTTAAAGCTTTATATAAAGCAGGGATCCAAGAGGCTTAGACATCACCTACTGGAAACCAAAAGAAAGCACATTTTTTGTAGCAGACTAAAGAGGTTCCTTTATATAATAAATCTTCTTTCTGGAAAAAAAGCAGAATACATTTCCATTAAAGCGCAGGTGGAGAAATAGTCCATTAAACTCTATGAACAACCAAGGTGACAAGGCATCTCAGAAAGAAAGAGAAAAATCTCCAGAAAATAAGCTTACAGACAGAAATATGCAACTTAAAATGCCAGAGAATTCATGATGGTACTTCTGAAAAAGTCAGTGAGTTCCAAAATGAGTCATATCAACAAGATCCAAAATTGAAAAATCACCTAGATGAGCAGAGCAAGGAGACTGAAACTCTCAAAAAGAACAGAATAGATCTTCTGGGGATAAACAAACAAACAAACAAACAAACAACCTGCAAGAGTTGAAAAATGAAATAGCAGCCATGGGCGCCATTATGCCAGTGGGAAGGTGGCTCAATACCTAAGATGGCCAACGTCTCACGACCAAAGTTACAGCAGAGACTTCCTGGGCGGCAAGATCAGCCAAACAGAAAAGTCCCTGCTCTGTAACCCCACCGACATCCTGGGCCAAAACCTTTAAAAACCGCGCCTATACCCCAGACACGTGTGACTTCTCTGGCCCCTTTCCTCGGGACCAGTGAACCTTGCCCGCAGACCCTAGTAAAGCCTGTTTTATACCTCACTTTGGCTCAATCTCTCCCTCATTTTTGTCTCCTCCGGCCGATCAGCAGCTTGAGAAATAAAGTCAACCAAATGGAGGAAAGGATCAGTGATATCGAAGACAGAAATCTAAAAATAAATCAGAAGGAAGATGAGAGAAACTGAAGAATGAAAAATGATGAAAGAGAAATTCAAGAACTAGCTGGTACCATCAGGACAAGAAACAAGAATAATAGGAACTAGAAAGTATTTTCAGATAAATAGTGGACAAGCATTTCCCAAATCCAAGGAATGAGCTGAAGCTTGGAATTCAAGAAGTTAACAGAACATCCAAATATCTCAACCCAAAAAGGCCATCACCAAGACACATTGTATTAAAATTATCAAAAAGAGAGAATTTTCAGGGCAACCAGGAAGAAGAAAACTGTAACTTATAAAGAAAAATCAATTAGATTATCCTCAGATTTCTCAGCGCAAACCTTACAAACCAGAAAGGCATGGAATAAAATATTTAAACTATTAAATAAAAGAAATTACCAGCCTAGAATAACATTTCCAGGTAAGCACTCCTTTAGGTATGAAAGAGAAATAAAGACCTTTCCGGACATACAAAAATTGAGGGAATTCTCACTAAAAGGTCTGCACTATAGGAAATACTGAAAGAGGTCAGCTCACCGAAAACAAAATGACAAAAATAAAATACATAATTCAGAGTAAAGTGACTATCAGGCAAATAGAAGCAAAGGAATGCAAACCTTACCAAGAACAGGGCATTGTAAGCTTAAATAATAAGAGAATTGTTATAGCAAGATAGTAATGAACATTCAGCATGCATAGGGACAATCTGAGATAGCAAAGACTGAGAAGAGAGAATTGAAAGATACCAATTCACAAAGGGAAATGGAGATAAGGCACCTGCAAAAAAAATGGATAACTGTATGTATATAACTATCCTTTACATATTCATAATGGCAATCACACAAAGAAGATTCAGAACTGAAGTATATAACATAAAACAAAAAGAACCAGAGGCAAAAACCACAAAAGACATCCAAAACAAAGAAAACAGAAACACAAGGAAAAGGAAGTGATAGAAACACCGAGCTACCAGAAAGTAAAAGATAAAATGGCTATAAGAAGACCTCATATTTCAATAATCACCCTAAATGTAAATGGACTGAACTCACCAATAAAAAGGCACAGAGTTGCAGAATGAAAAAAAAAAAAAAAAAAAAAAACGGCTAACCATATGCTGCCTCTAGGAGACACATCTCAGTTACAAAGACAAATAAAGAGTCAAAGAGAAAGGGTGGAAAATGATATGTCAAGCAAATGGCATTTAGAGGAAAGCGGGAGTAGCTGAATAATATTGGACAAAGTAGACTTCAACATAAAAAAGATAAAGAAAGATACTGAGGGATGCTTCATAATGATAAAGAGAATCATATACCAAAAAGACATAACATTTGTTAATATCTATGTTCCCAATCAGAAAGCTCCAAAATATGTAAAGCAATTACTAACAACTAAATAGAGAAACAAACCAAAACACTATTATAGTAGAGGACCTAAACACCTCACTGTCAGATAAGAACAGATCATCCAAACAGAAAATCAATAAGGAAATAACATCCTCAAATGACACATTATATCAGTTGGACATAATTGACATTTATAGAGCCTTCCATCCCCAAACAGCTGCTTATACATTCTTCTCTGGTGCATGTAGAACATTCTCAAGAATCTACCACATATTGGGACACAGACATAGCCTCAACAAATATAAGAGAGTTGAAATCATACCAACCCTATTCTCTGATCATAATGCTTTGAAGGTAGAGATCAACTGAAAAAGAAAGTGGGAAGAACCATAAATACATAGAATTTAAACAACATGTTATTGGAAAATAACTGGGTCAGAGAAGACATAAAAAGGGAGATCAAGAGATACATAGAAACAAATGATAATGATAGTACAACATATCAAACATTTTTAGGACATGGCTGCCAAAGCCAGCCAGCTAAAGTCGAACAGCACCTAAAAGAGGAGGGGTGAAGCCTAAGAAAAAGAAGACAGAAAGGATCTTTCGGGAGGGCTAACAGTCAATACTGCAGCCTGGAGTTTATTTAGCATAGCCTTTATATATCTTTTTGAATACAATAGCAAAGCACAGAGTACATACCATAGGAATGCTGACATTTACATAAGTTCCTAAACATCCTTCCCTCAGGGTACAAACATCCTTGTTTTCTGGGCTGTAAAACATTCCACTATCTTAAAAGGATTTCTTTAGGAGGCAAACCTCCCCTCCAGGCTCAGTAATGTTTAACTCAACACCCTGCTTCCTTGAACCACTGTTTAAGCAGTCTCAGCTGCTGCTTTATGGCTATCAGCTACGTGACTTCTTCAGTGTCTCATAATGGCTCTCAACACATGGCAAAAGTGATAATAAGAGTAAAGTAAATATCATTACAGGCCCTTCAAAAAACAAGAACAAGCTCAAATAAACAACCTAATACTTCATTTAAAAAATTAGAAAAGGAAGAACGAATGAAGCCTAAAGTCAGCAGATAGAGAGAAATCATTAAAATTAGAGTAGAAATAAATGCAATTGAAAACAAAAAAAAAAAAAACAATAGAAAAAATAAATGCATCAAAGGGCTGGTTCTTTGAGAAGGTTACTAAAATTGACAAACCACTGGCTAGACTCACTAAAGAAAAAAGAGAAAGGACACAAACAAACAAAATCAGGGATGAGAGACGGGAAATTATGACTGACATCACAGAAATACAAAGGATCATATGAAAATACTATGAAAAAGTATACAACATCAAATTTAATAACCTACAAGAAATGCACTAGTACTTAGAAAATTACAACTTTCCTAGACTGAATCAAGAAGAACTGGAAAATCTAAATAGACCGACCTGTGGTATGGAAATTGAAACAATCGTCAAAGACCTACCAAAAAGTAAAAGTCCAGGACCAGATGGCTTCGCCAATGAATTCTACCAAACATTCAAAGATTTAATACCTATTCTCCTCAAACTCTTCCAAAAAAATCAAAGAGGAGGCAATACTTCCCAACTCATTTTATGAGGTCAATATTACTTTGATACCAAAATCTGGTAAAGATAATACAAAAAAGAAAACTACAGACCAGTATCTCTCATGAATGCAGGTGCAAAAATTTTAAATAAGATACTAACAAACCGAATACAGCAACATATTAAGAAGATTATACACCACAATCAAGTGGGCATCATCCCAGAGGCACAGGAATGGTTCGACATACACTAATTGATTAATGTGACACACCACATAAACAAATTAATAAATAAGAATCATATGATCATATCAAGAGATGCAGAAAAAGCCTTCAACAAGTACAGCATCCATTTATCATCAAAACACTTAACAAAATCAGTGTAGAAGGAAAGTACCTTAACATAATAAAGGTCATCTATATAACAAATCTTCAGCCAACATTTTACTTAAACGTGAAAAACTAAAAACTTTTGCTCTAAGATCAGGAACAAGGCAATGCTGTCCACTATCACCACTGTTATTCAATATAACATTGGAGGTCCTAGTGAGTGCAATCAGACAAGAGGAAGATATAAAAGGCATCCAAATAGGAAAGAAGTCAAAGTGTCACTATTTGTGGATGACATGATTCTCTACATAGAAAACCCTATAGACTCCACAAGAACACTACTGGAAACAATAATAGTAAAGTCTCTGGATGCAAAATCGAGGTCCAAAAATCTGTAGCATTCCTATACTCTAATAATGAAGTTGCAGAAAATAAGTGGAAAAAATAATTCCTTTTGCAACTGCACCAAAAAGAATAAAATGCCTAGGAATAAATTTAATGAAACAAGTGAAGTAACTAAATAATAATAACTATAAGACCCTATTAAAAGAAATTGAAGAAGATTCAAAGAAATGGAGATATTCCATGTTCTTGGATTAGAAGAATCAACATAGTTAAAATGATCATATTACCTAAAGCATTTTACAGATTCAGTGCAATCCCTATCAAAATCCCATTGGCTTTTTAAAAAAAGAAATACAACAAAAATCATCAGATTTGTATGGAAGAACAAAAGTCTCCAAATTGACAAAGACATCCTGAGAAAAAAGAACAAGGCTGGAGACATAACTCTGCCCGACTTAAAATTATACTACAAAGCAACAGTAATCAAAACTGCATGGTATTGACAACAAAAGACACATGGACCAGTGGAACAGAATCCAGAGTCCAGAAGTAAAGCCATATTTATATGAGAAAATAATTTTTGACAAAAAAAGCCAAAAACATACAGTAAGAAAAATAGTCTGCTCAATAAATGATGCTGGGAAAACTGGAAAGCTACCTGGAATAGAATGAAACTAGACCGTTGTCTATTACCACAAACCAAAAATAACTCAAAATGGATTAAGGACCTAAATATAAGATTTGAAATAATAAATTGCATAGAAGAAAACATAGGAACTAAACTCAAGGACCTTGGAATTAAAGAGGATTTTTGGATTTGACCTCAAATGCAAGGGAGTAAAAGCTAAAATTAATGAATGGGACTACATCAAACTAAAACACTCTACTCATCAGAAGAAAGCATCAACAAGGTAAAGAGAAAACCATCCAAATGGGAAAATATGTTTGCAAACAATAGCTCTGATAAGGTCCTAATATCCAAATATACAAAGAACTCATACAACTCAGTAAAAACAACAACAATAATAATAATAATCCAATTAAAATTGATTAGAAGACCTGAACAAATGGCCAATAAATATTTGAAAAGATGTTCAACATTGCTAGCTATCATGGAAATGCAAATCAAAACCACAATGAGATACCATCTCACACCTGTTAGAATAGCTATAATCAACAGGACAAGTAATAACAAATGTTGGAGAGGATGTAGAGAAAAAGGAACACTCATACACTGCTGGAGGGACTGCAAATTGGTACAGTCACTTTGGAAAACAGTCTGGAGGTTTCTCAAATAACTAAGAATTGATCTACCATATGATCTAGCAATCCCTCTACTGGGTATTTACCCCAAAGACATGAAAACCCATGTCCGAAAATATATTTGCATACCGATGTTCATAGCAACATTATTCACAGTGGCCAGAATATGGAAGCAACTGAAGTATCCAACAGTAGATGACTGGCTAAAGAAGTTGTGGTATATATATACAATGGAATATTACTCAGCCATAAAAAGAGACAAAATACTGCCATTTGCAACAACATAGTTAGACCTTGAGATAATCATGCTGAGCAAAATAAGCCAGACAGAAAAAGTTGAAAATTGCACGATATCACTTATGTGTGGGATATAAACCTAATAGCAACAAATGAACAGGACAAACAAATAGAGACTCATGGACAGTCTATAGACTAGTGGTTACTAGAAGGTAAAGGGTGGGTGAGGAGGGGGTCAGTATACAGTTAAACATGGTCAAATATAGGGAGGTAGGAGGAGGGCGAAGTGGGTGAAGGGCATCAGATATATGGTAGCTGAAGGAAAGTGGACTTTGAGTGATAAACACACAATAGAATATACAGATGTGAAATTATAGTGTACGTCTGAAAATTATATAATTGTATTAACCAATGTTACTTCAGTAAACATAATTTAAAAAAAGCCATAGTAACAATACTTATACCAAACAAATTAGCCTTTAAAACAAAGGCTATAACAAATGACAAAGAATGATGCAGTAATCCCACTTCTGGGTATTCATCCAAAGAAACCCAAAATACTACTTAGAAGGGACATGCGCATCCATTATTTACCATAGGTAGACTGGAGGTAACCTGGGTGTCCATGAATTGATGAATGGATAAAGAAGAGGTGGTACATATATATAATGGAATATTATTCAATCATTAAATATTTTTTTAAAAGGATGAAATTTTGTCATCTGTAACAACATGGATAGAACTAGAGAGTATTGTATTGAGTGGAGTAAGTCAGACAGAAAGACAAATGCTATATGATTTAACTTATATGTGGAATTTAAAGAACAAAATAAATGAACAAACAAAGCAAAAAACAGTCATAGATACAGAGAACAAACTGGTGATTGCTAGGTGGAAGGGGATTTGGGGGGCTGGGTGAAAAAGGTGAAGGGCTTAAGTAGTACCAATTGCTAGTTACAAAATAGTCATGAAGATGTGAAGTACAGCATAGGGGAATATAGTTGATAATATTATAATAACTATGTATAGTGCCAGGTGAATATTAAACTAATCAGGGGATCTCTTTGTAAATTATATAAATGTCTAACCACTATGTTGTACATCTAGAACTAAATAAATATATTAACTGTCAACTCTAAAATAATAATAAAAATATTTAAAATCCATTTAAAAAAGAAATTGAAGTTACCTAAAGAAAGAGGATCATAGAAATGTTCTGGGAAAACAATATTCTAGGCAGAAGGTGTTATAAGTATACAGGCACTGAGGCAGGAATCGGGAGATATGTTTGAGGAAGAGTAAGAAATTCAGCTTGTTAGAGTAAAATATAAAAGTGGAAAATGATATATGATGAACACTGACAGGAAGTCAGAGCCATATTACCAAGAATCTTGCAAGCTTTTGTGAAAAGTCTGAATACAGTACTGAGTTTTATGAGAAATTATTAAAAATTTTTGCTTAGAATATAATTATTGTTTGTACTATATTTTTAAAGGATAACTAAATGTTATGTGGAGAATATACTGTAGGATGCAAGAATAACAGTGGGAATAGGTAAAGACTGAAATGTCACATCAATAACATCTAAGCTCAGGAAGCCAAGGCATCACAGAAAATGGAAAGGAAAGCAGTGACTTTGACACATGAGGAAATTCAAGAGTAAATCGCTTCTTTGCTAGGCAAAAGAGGACATGAATCTGAAAATAATAATACAAACAGTAATAAAAAATAATGGTAATAGCTCATGGTTAAGCAGTACTACATAGTAAAGGAAAAGGAATCAGCATTTATTGACTTGTTTATTTTTACAAAGAATTAGCTAAATTCAAGGTTCAGGGCATAGCTTTCCACACTGCCAAGTTTGCCCAAAACTTTAGACATCTGTCACAAGTTCAAGGATCCCTACAACCTTAGTTAGATCAGCTGACTACCAAGTTGGGGGTTCTTAGAACCACCCTCTATTTTCATAATTCTCTAGAACAACTCATAAAACTTTGGAAAGTGCTTCACTTACAATTCCAGTTTTATTACAGGCAAATGATAAAATCAAAACCAGCCAAAGGAAGAGATGCATAGGGTAGAATCTGAGACTGGGAGGTCCCAAACACAAAGCTTCTATGT
The DNA here is from genome assembly GCF_014176215.1 of Rousettus aegyptiacus. Lineage (NCBI taxonomy): Eukaryota > Metazoa > Chordata > Mammalia > Chiroptera > Pteropodidae > Rousettus > Rousettus aegyptiacus. The sequence goes on along the minus strand of NW_023416285.1, from coordinate 70,596,254 downwards.
CCTTAGGGATGTGTTACCATCCTGTCATTGCTATGTGGCAACACACAAATCAAGTATCGTCAACTCAGGAAGCTCACCCAAATTTCAGTGTCCAGAGATTTTATTGAGGTTTCATTACATTGGCATGATTAATTAAATTATGGTCCATGTGGTTAAACAATCTCCAACTCTCTTCCCTTCCTAGTGGTCAGGCTGGTATCATGTGCCTTAACATCCCAACTCTATAATCATATGACTGGTCTTTCAGCCAGCCTTCACCTTGAGACTATCACATATAGGTGGCCCCATCTTTAGTTATGTAATTAGCATAAATTATTAGATATGTTTTGATGGACTGCTGTGAATAACAAAAACACTCCTATAACTCAGGAAATACTAAGAATTTAGAGGTTACCTATTAATAGCTGGGAAAAAGGCCATATCTCTCTTTGGGTAAGATTAATTCTTAATAATATTGATAATAATAATAATAATAACAATATGAGGAACAACAAAACAATAGTAATAGCAAATGATTAAAGTTTTCATGTAAGAACTTTTTACTTCTCAATAATTCTATGAGGCTATTATCTTCACATTATGGAAGAAACTGAGGCATGAACTAATAATTTGCCTGAGGTCATATATCAAAATGATGTAGACACAAGATCAGACTCCTAGGAAATGTTTTCTGAATCCCTGCTTTTAACAACAATATTGTACTGCTTGCCTGTAGGGATATCTTAAATTAAATCTGGAAACAGAAGATCATCATTAGAAGGTAGAATTAGATAGGAAATGAGGACCAAAAGTGCTAAATTCCAAGATCCTACACTTCTGAGCCTATAGGGAATTGTTAAACCATGGAAAAGGCTCTAAATTGAATGACACCAAATGCATGACGATCAATTTTATTTGGACCCTTAACAATACCTTAAAGTTCTACTGTGTCCCTCTAGTCAGCTTTTTCCTGCACTGCTCACAATCATTATTTCAAATGTTCTCCATGCTCCTTTTAATGTTCCTAGAAATAACAGTGAAAAGCCTGTTCTTCTGCTATAAATTCTGAGAGAAGTGTATTCCGTGGTCTTTAGGTTTTTAAAACAACATAACTACTTTTGAAAAGAGTTTGAGATGTCACATTACTATCTCCTGGGGAGTCCCCTAGCTTCACAGTAACCAAATTTCTCAGTTTATTAGAGGAAAAACTTGATTGGTCTTTTCTTGATTACCCTAGGACCTAAAGACAATTTTAGGGGTTGGGAATGATAGTAAATGAAAAAGGAGTGGAGATAGAGATTTCAAAGCACTGATGATACAATTCAGGGTCTACATTGTATTATAATCTGTTCACTGTACTTAAGAAATCTCTGAGATGTTCATGTTTTTAAATAGCAGTTTTAGTTTTGAGAGAGAAAAGAGTAAGTCCTGACATATTTCTCTTGGCCATAAAAACTAGGTCACAGCGTTCCCTATTTAATATAACCAATTTTATAGAATAGCAGCATAAAACAAAGTCACTGGGTGACTGATGCAATGAAACAAAAGTAAGACCATTTTGTAACCACATTTGAGTGCCAACAAAAGCTATAACATTGTGTAACCACAAAAAGGACCAAATACCCAGCTCTGTGCTAATATGAAGACTGCTGCTTCTTTATCAATTAGCTCTAGCCCTACTGCATTTCCTCCACCTCCTAGATAAGAATTACTAAGGTACTCGATCATAGAATTCCCTTGCTTTCTAAAACTGCTCAATCTAGAACACAGTTCTTTGTACCCTGTTCAAAAGCACGCCACACAAAAACTTTAAAAATATAAAACAGAATAAAGTTTTAAATCTTTTATAATATTAATTTTCAATTGCTAACTCATGCCCTTCCTAATCCCCTCCAACTGACATATTTCAGAGTTCCTCATGGTGCATGGTTTTTTTTCACTGTAAAAAGTCAAGGAACCCAACTATTTTTGATGACAGGTGTGTTTCTGTGGTCTTTGGTAGGTGGGCATTAACAGTCTGTTAATGTCCCAGCATGCAGCTCTAGTTTAATATTCTTTTATGAAATCCAGAACTGTACATCAGCTGTCTACTGTTCAGCCCCAGGTTTATTTCTCAGCTAGTTGATAATTTGTGAATTCCGAACTGAAACTAAAACATTATATGTCCCCCTCACTTCTTATTTTATTTTTTTTATTTTAGTTAATGGCAATACTTTTTACCATGTTTTTTTTTTTTTAATTAAGAATTTATTTTATTAGAGTAGTTTTAGATTCACAGCAATATTGATGGGAAGGTACAGAGGTTTATCATACACCCTTTGCCCCCAACACATGCATAGCCTCTCCTATCAGCCATCAAATTGGTACATTTGTTACCATTGATTGAACCCAAAGTATATAGTTAACATTAGAATTCACTCATGGTGTTGTACATTTTTGGATTTGCTCAAATGTATCCATTGCTATGGTCCATCAAGTTTTTTAAAGACAGAAATATTGGAGTAATTTGTTAGTCCACATATTGGCAGTAAAAGACTTGTGTCCTGAGAAACATCTTAGTTCCAGGAAAACTGAGGTATTTGATCACCTTATATTAATTTATACTTCTTAAACATCTCTTGGATTTAGATAGCTCTCTTGTATCAAATGCTATCACCTGAATCCATATGTTTTGTAATATCAGTCTTCTAGAAAGTTTTTTTTTCATTTCATTCTTCAGAGTGAACAAGGTAAAGATCAAATCAAATTTTAGTTATCTTCTTTTCAGTATCCTTCATTCTCCTCATATTGGCTTTAGGATAGAATTCATAAGCCTCTTCATTTTCTAAAACAATAACAAGTATTGGAAAACTAAAGCTAAATCCAGCCAGGCTAATTTTGTAAATAAAGTTTTATTGATATACAACTACACCTATTCATTAACATATCGTCTAAGGCTGCTTTCACACTAATATGGAATTTAGGCAGTTATAAAAGAAGCCTTGTAGCACTATGGCTTTTCATAGAAAATGTTTGCTAATCTCCGATACTTAAAGTGTGGTTCACAGACTCATACCAGTTCATAAATTACGATACAGTAAATATAAAAATTGAGAGGAAAGATCTAGAGACTTTATTCTTTTACTTTTTATTAAATATATTGGGGTGACATTAATTAATAAAATTAAATAGGTTTTAAATGTACAATTTAATAATACATCATCTGTATATTACATTTGTGTTCACCACCTAAAGTCAAATCTCTCTCTGTCATCATATATTTGACCTTCTTTACCCTTATCTAGTGGTTAGGATTCAGTGCTCTCTCTTTCTCTCTAAAGACTTTAATATCAATTTGACAGTATTTTCATGTCTGTTGAATCTAGTAATTTAAAAAATAGTAATAACTTGAGCTTTTATTTTAATGTTTTTTTATTTATTTATTGTTATATTAAAACTGAATTGATTTCTGAAAAAGTGTGTGTGTGTGTGTGTGTGTGTGTGTGTGTGTGTGTAGAGGGAGGTGGATGCTTCTTCATATCAGGAAGCTTGAGAAATATCATGCTACCCGGCTCCTGCTATGTCAACCTTATCTTGTATCATTTCCCCTTAGTGTCTGCATTTCAACTTTCTGGACTTTCTCTACCGCAGTGAACTATTCTCTCCTTTTGTCAGGGCTGTTATGTGATTTTTTTTTTTTTACCCTGAATCTCCTACTCTAACTCCTGCCAAACATTTCATCTGGCCAAATTTTTCTCAATTGCAACTAAAATATCCCTTTCTCATCAATGCTTTTTAAAAAATCTTTCCAACAAACTAATGGAAATTAGGAAATATTTTCTTCTATGCATTCATTAGTATTTCATACATACTCTTTAGTAACTGAGGCAAACAGAGGGCTAGTCAAAACCGCAAGAGCCATAATTGTCTGAATCAGCTATCTGGTCAAATATCTAGTGACTTCAAATAATGGAAGTAGTCAAGTATATATTTTTAATCTTTGCTAAATAAACTTCTATTTCGACTTGTGTTTTCTAAAAAAAAGCATCAAAATTATTATTCATCTTCTGTGATCCTCAAAGTGCTTTCACTTTTTTGTTAGACTTTGTGCATATGTATATTTGCTTTATGACATTTTTGACTTGTCCAACCAACTCACAATGATCCACATTACTGGTCTCCTTTGAAATCCTCCAGAAGTCATTCATACCTGTCCATTGCCTGTCCTGAGGCCAAAGGAGGAGGAAGTTATCTTTTCTATGATGCCTGTACAAGTTCATAATTCTAGATAATTTGAATAGTTTTTAGAACTGCATTTATTGCTTTTCAGAGGCTTGAACTATTCAAGTTATCTAGATTTGTGTACTCTCAAATCAATGATTCTTCATAATATTATCAAATGTGCAAACTAAGATATTTATAATAAAATCTTAAGTAATTTGATATGTTTTTCACACTGAAATGAGTAAATTTCTGTATAATATAGTACTCAATAAAGCAGAATAATTTGACATTCCTCCGCAAATCTACCAATATTAGTAGTGATTTTTACCAAATTAATTGAATTGTATTGTTCAAATATTATTATATATAGGCACATTATACATACGTGTATATATAGGTACTAATACTTCTTAGTCAAATTACTGTGATTTCATTTTTATCTTAGTTGTTATATTATTTTGATTACAAAAAAGATAGAAAATTTGTTACAAAAGAAAAAGAAATACTCAACTTAGAAACTTAGAGATATTTTATGATATTTAAAATATTTTATATTTCCCAAAACACAATTAATTCTGACACACTAAAGGAAAAAATTCATTTTCACATTTTAGGAAATATCCTTGACAATAATTCATTCTCAGAGGTCATTTCCTGCAGAAATCCTTTCTGTGAGCATCATCTGTGATTAGCAGCCCCTTTTATATGTTTTTTTTTTTTTTTTGCCTATAATTTCTGTATAAGGGCATTTACTATACTTATATAAAATATTGGTGAGTTGAAGATACTCCAAAGGAATATTAAATTAATATTCTTGTGAATAGATTAATCTTGATTCAGATAACATCTGTTTCTCTTCAATAGGGCCTATGGGAAAATGGCAAATCACACAGTAATGACTTATATTAGTTGGCTTTGAGCCATAGTATTGACACAGAATACTACATTGAGTTGAACCAGAGCCTGGGAAATAATTCATATGCCTAACCGGCTTCTTAATTTCCATAGTCTGCTGGAAAGATGAAATAAAAATATTTCCGACATGGCCCAAGTGAGCTTCAGATGAATAAGAATATTAAAAATAAAGAGAAGAGAAACTGTCATAAATGTATGAATTCATTCTATTTAGAGTGAATAAAGTGTATTGGTAGATTTCACTTAGGTAGATTTCAAAAATTTAGCAGTAAGAGATATGAGAGATAGACACAGTCCTGGCCTCTTGGGGCATATAGTTTCCTGGTATTGCTATAGCATGTTTGTCTCCTCTCACCTGACAGCAAATTCTCCGATGGCATAGATCACATTTCTCTTTCTCACCAGGTTGCTTTGGCATGTGGCGTAGTGCTTCCAACACAGTAGGTACTCCACACACAATTGTCAGTTTAATGTTCAAAATATACTGAGTGTTTAGACCCATGTGCTTATTGTTAATAAAATATTCATGAATATTGGGTTAGATTGAATTCATGGAGAAAGTCTGTTGCATACTTGTGGATGAAGAAAGAAATTCACTTGCCCATTTCTTCTATGTAGTGCATTTAGTTACAGGGTTTATTCTCAGGCTTGTGAGAGCTTCAGCTACATAGACAAACCCAAAGTACACACACAACAGAATTTTTTGAGGGTACTTTGTTGCCAGTTAATATATACACTCAAACAATTAATAAGTAAGAATCTTTGGATTCCTGAGACATTTAGAAGTTAATTAAATAATGCTAACCAAATGGGACTTGAAACTCTGTAAATAGAATCCTGGCCCAAAACAAAATAGCTGAAGAATTAAAAAAAAATTTTTTTTTCTCACTTCTTTGATTTTAAAGGATAGATTATTGTACTCCAAACAATAGTACTTGATAGGGCATTATTAAAATGGTTGAAATACTATCACTTAGAACATTTATTTAAGACCATTTTTGCTCAGTTTTTCACTGAAGTGAAATGGAATTACACAGGTTCATCCTTCTGTGTGCCCCAATTTTTGTTTTGTCTTATGTTGGGAGAAAGTGGTATTATTTGTATGTAGTAATTTTTTTAAAAAGTTAGCATGGTAGCATCACAAACAACTTGTACAAGTGTTGCTTGAAAATGTTACTCGCCTTCTTTTTCTATAGATATGAAAAACCTTCTAAACAACTCTGAAATCTAAGCTAGGAAAATAGGCACTCTCTGAATAGAAACAAATAAAAAAAATCCTTCACCTTATAGAATCCAAGTAACTACTAACTACTGTCTAAGATACATAAGTAATATGGTACTATTTCTAATCTGTTTCTTGTATAACATACAAATGCGGAAAAAACTAAATGACCCTACATTTGTTAATATCACTTAGTGAAAACAAACTAAAACCATAGGGGTAAATATTTTTCAAGTAACTTGCTTAAATTAAGTAAAGAAAAATTATAAGTACTTGTCAAAGAATGATAAAATAGAACATGGATGTTAGGAACTTTTTGACAGATATTTTACTTTTTTTCATATCAAATATTTTAAATGCTAATAAATATAATCACACAATAAATGTTGATCACAAATATTAAAAATACTTTAGAGACTAAATTTGTTAAGAATACTTTATTCTAAAAACCATTCATCTATCTGTGTTTATAATTTGTCACTTTTGATTATTTTAGTAATATCATTGCCATAAGAAGAGAATAATACTTCATATTATTAGTACTGTTTACTTCACAAAATGCTTCACATTCACAGACTCACCATAATTTTATGAAGGTCTTGACAAGTACTTTTACAATCTTAAAGATAAGGGTATAGAGGGCCAGAGAAGAGAATGACCTTCATGTAGCATTTTCTCACTACCAATTCACTGCTTCTTTTGTGAAAGATTCCACTAATTAGCAGTGTATTGAATATTCCTTAGTTCTCATAATGTAAAAAACACAGAAAACTAACCAATCTAAAGGTCAGTGTAAATATTCAAATCTACCATCTTCTTTTGCTCCAAGGCAATGAATAAACACAAAGTTTTAAATCTCTCTTCTTACAAAGTGATATAAAATAAACCTTAGAGATACTGAAGCCAGAGAAATTTCTTAAACTCCCATAGATGTATTGGAACAAATCTTATTGACTGGGTCAGTGGTTTTTAAACTCTGCTGTAATGTGCAGAGCTTTAAAATATCCTGGTGCCCCAGTGGCATGCTATACCAATTAAATCAAAATACCTAAGGATGAGAGGAATCAGTATCTTTTAAAGATCCACAATAAAACCAAGTTTGGGAACTACTGGACTGTATCAAAGAAGTGGTTAGTAATATGTGGACCCTGGATCACCTTCTCTGTACCTCTGTATCTTTCAAGTTTCCCTGACAATTAGAATTACCTGAAACTTTATGAAGCACCTGATCATCTTCAACTCCTCTTGGAGATTCTGATCTAGAGTATCTGGTGGGATGCAATGAATATATCTATTTTTTACAAGTACTGCTCAGTGATTCTTAGCTCAATAAAATTTGGGAAATGTTAAGAAGTGATTGGTAATAGAGAATTTATTGGAAATGAGTGCCCCTTCTGGGTGGAAATCTCAGGTGATTTTTAAAAACTCTTCTATCAGTAGAGTAGACTCCACCATGGAGAAAAAATTTACATCTCCCTATTTTCAAAATTGGAGTATATTAGTTCTAAAACAATACAAAATTGGTAATATCTAATATCCTTGCTTTTTAGTAAAGAATTCCTTTCATCATGTAAATACAAAGGCCTTCAGAATTTTGAAGAAAAAAAAAGATGTCAAAACACCAGTCTGCTAATTTTCATATTTTTAATTATTGGGGGTATTTGATTCTAACCTGCTATGCAGCAGTGATTGGAAAATTGCATAACTCACAAGATCCTATAACATTCCTGTATAATTGTTTTATAACTTCTCAAATCTTATGCCAAAAGTATTTTCATGGATAATGTTTAGCATTTTGAAGAAAATGTTAGAGAGCCAAACAATAAATAATAAATTAGAACAGTAATTCTCAAAATCTGTCTCAGTATCAGCAACATTTTTATCACTTGGGAACTAGTTAAAAATGGGAATTCTTGGACCTTACCCAACTAACTGAATTCAAAATTCTAGGGTTCAGCAATGTGTGTTTTAAACAGCTCTTCGGGTGATTCTAATAAATGATAAAATTGGGGACCATTTATTTAGAATAAATCTTTGTTAATCAGGACCATAATGGATGTTAGAGTATAATTTACCAAGAGTTAAAATCATGTCTTTCATATACAGTTGACCCCTAAACATCAGAAGGGTTGAGGGCTCCAACCCCCTGTGTAGTTAAGAATTCACATATAACTTTTGACTTTCCAAAAACTTAAGTTGTCTCTCAGTATCTGTGGTAGTTTGATTCCAGGACCCCTCTGAAAATATCAAAATCCTCAGATACTCAAGTCCCCTTATACAAAATAGCATAGATTGATAAATATAGTCATCCCTTTGCATCCACAGATTTCCAACCACAGATTGAAAACAGTGCAAACAGTATTTGAAAAAGTCCATATATAAATGGATCCATGCAGTTCAATCCCATGTTGTTCACAGGTCAACTGTAAATATAAAATGTGTCAAAGATGTTATTCAATGCAATAATTAAAGGAAACAACAAGAGGTAAAACCTTGTCCAAAGAACATTTGCAAGTTAGCTATTTAGAAGCAAGTTAAGGTAAAATTTATGTGTTACCAAAAAAATAGTTAACGTCTAATAGAACCATGAAGTTTAACCTTTGGAGGTATCTGTTGTTTGCATTTTCACCAAACAAAAATTTAACAATTAACCTATGCCCCTATAGAGTTTTTGAAAATCCTAGGCAATAGGAAGTTGCACCCAGCACTGAACTGAAAGAACAGGTATTTTTTTGTTTTGTTTTGTTTTGTTTTTTGTCTATTTCCAAGTTGCAGATTATTTTTATGACATAAATGTGAAAATAGCTACTATTCATTAAAGCTACTTAAAAACAGAAGGGATTGCTTTATGAATAACATTGTTACTGGAAGTGGTTAAAAAGGGGTGATATTGGTCCCTCATCAAACATTACAAGAGAGAGATCCAAACATTAAATAAATCGATGTTAACTTGGTTTATCGTGTCACATTCAGGCTGTAGCCAAAGTAAAAATAAATATATTGCCTCTACATTTTAAGTGTGGCATAGGCAGCAGAGCTGAAAAATTAATCAATTTTTTACATCATACATTTGCAGTCTAGCTGAAGAAGAATAAAACTCTGAAATGCTGGAACGAGAAAGCATGGCATACCTTACTGTTAAAGTGTACGGCTGAAACTTATTGGATTTCATTAACCAATGTCACCATAAAAAATTAATTAATTAGTTAAAAAAATTTTTTTAAAGGAAGTATGGCATATTCTTATATTCTGGCTAAGATTAGCAATAGCTAACAATGATCATTTTTCTATCACTGAAAGATAACAATTTGTTCTCTAGATTATAATACTAACTTGACACCCAAGCCCACATCTATATAATGTGCTAAATCATGCTTCTTTATGTTATGTTCATGTTATTTAGAAGTGTGTCATTTAATCTCCATATATTTGGGGATTTCCTAATATTGTTCTGTTATTGAGTCTTACTTTAATTTCACTGAGGTATTAGAGCATACATTGCATGATTTCTATTATTTTAAATTTGTGAAGGTGTGTTTTATGGCTCATAGTGTCGTTTTTCTCGATGAATGCACCATGTGAGTTTAAGAAAAACACATATCCTACTGTTGTTTGATGAAATAGTCTATAGCTGTCAAATGTATTCAGTTAATTGAAGGTTCATTGAGTTCAACTATGTCCTTATTGATTATGGACTGCTGGATCTGGGTTTTGTTTTTTGTTTTTTAATGGTGGGTAATGACGTCTCCAACTATGAAAGTAGATTCACCTAACTTCCCTTGTAATTCTATTAGTTTTTGCCTCATGTAGTTGAACATTCTGTTGTTAGGCACATAAACATTAAGGATTACTATGTTCTCTTTGAGAATTTATTCATTTTTTATTATGTAGTGCCCTTATTTAACCTTTATAACTTTTCTTGCTTTGAAGTTTACCCTGATACTGATATAGCTACTCCTGCTTTCTTTTGATTAGAGTTAGAATGGTATAGTTTTCTCTATCCAGTTACTTCTAAGCTATATGTATCTTTCTATTTAAAGTAGGTTTCTCATAGACAACATATAGTTGGGCCTTGTTTCTTGATCCACTCTATCTTTATCTTTTAATTGATATAGTTAACCATTGATATTCAGAGATTATTGATATATTTGGAGTAATATCTATCTTATTTGCTATTGTTTACTTGTTGCTTTGTTCTTTATTTTTATTTTTGTCTTCCATTTTTTTGTTCCTTTTGTGGTTTTAAATATTTTATATGATTCCAATTTTATATGTTATACTTCTTTCTTTTTATTTTTGGTGGTTGTCCTAAAGTTTACAATATAAATTTACAGCTAATTCAAATTCACTTTTAAATAACACTATACCACTTCGAGAGTAGTGTGAGTACCCTATAATAAAATAATTGTTTTTCTTCTTTCCTATCCTTTGTATATAGTGTCATTCATTTAACTTATATGTAAGTATATATAAGCATATATAAATATATACATAAGATATACATAAGCATATATAATTAAATACATTGTTGTTATTATTTACAAGAACCTGTTATTTGTTAGAACAATTAACAATAAGAAAAAGAAACATTTTTATTCTCCTTTATTCCCTCTTCAAATTTCTTCCTTGCTTTACATAGATTTGGGTTTCTGATGTATTTTATTTCCTTTATCTTTAAAGAAACTCCTTTAACAATTCTTGCAAGATAGATCTATTGGTAATAAATTTCCTCAATTTTTGATTGTCTGAGAAAATCTATTTCACTTTTGAAGGATAATTTTGCAGGGTACAGAAATCAAGCTTAGTGGTTTTTTTTTCTGTCAAAGTTTAAATATTGCATTATGTTCTCTTCTTGCTTGCTATGGTCTCTGAGGAGAATCCATATGTAATTTTTATTTTTGTTCCTCTATAAGTAGATGCTTTTTTTCCTCTGGCTTCTTTCAGCATTTTTTTCTTTATCTTTGATTTTCTGTTTGAAAAGAATATGCCTAGGTTTAGCTTTTGTTTGTTTTGTCATCTATCCAATTTGATATTCCCTATACTTAGTGGATCTGTGGTTTGTTGTCTGACATTAATTTGGAGAAATTCTGTTATTATTGTTTAAAATATTTCTTCTGTTTCTTTCTTTCTTTCCTCTCCTTCTGGCATTTATACTACTTGTATGTTGTACCTTTGGTTGTTACTACACAGTCTTTGGATATTCTGGGTTTTTTTTCCCCAATCTGTTTTCTTTGATTTTACAGTTTTTGAGGGTTCTCTTGGTATATCTTCTAGCCCAGAGATTCTTTTCTTCAACTCTCTACTAATAATCTCATCAAAAACATTTTTCATTCTTGCTATGGTGTGTTTGATATACAAAATTTCCTTCTGGTTCTTTCTTAGGATTTCCATATCTCTGGTTCCATTGCCCAACTGTTTGTGACTGCTCTCTACTTTATGCATTACAGTCTTTAGTATATTAACCATAGTTGTTTTAAATCACTTGTCTGATAATTCCAACATTACTGCCAGATTCAGTTCTGATGCTTGTTCTGTCTCTTCAAATTGTGTGTGTGCATTTCTTAACTATACCTTGTAATCTTTTTTTGATAATTGATGAATTGGTTAAAAGGAATTACTATATATAGGCCTCTAGTAGTGTGGTGATAAGCTGTAGGGGAAGTATTCTATAGTTCTATGATTATCTTGACTTTTAAATTGTTTCGACCCAAATTATTTTAAGATACTTTTTCAGCTTTGACACTGAGAAGAATTATGAAAAATAAACATTATTAACAGAGTTTTTAGCATAGACTGAGACTCTCATGGTATACTTAGAAATCAGAATTTTGTCATTCCGTTGTTGTTGTTGTTGCTTTTATTTGATATGAAGCAGTAAAATTCTAGATTTGTTTAGTGTTTCATTTTTGCTATTCTGCTTGTTCTTTTTTTTTTTTAAATTGTTGAACAGTCAACATTTTCCATAGATAATATCCTCCTATCTATTGGTCACATGATCCAAGCACTTGACTCTAGAAGGAAATTAGAAAGCAACTCTGCATGCGGAGAAGATAATCTTCAGAGACAGAATAATGCTTTTGGAAAATTTTCCAATCATTTGTTTTTCATCCTAATTAAAAGAAGGGAAAGTGTAGTGGGTAAAATTAAAGGTATTACATAAAAGTTAGAAAGAGAAACCCCCCATAGATTCTCGTTTGTTAGAGAACTGTCAATTGGCTTAGATAATAAGGTCTGACTCAACTCTAGGTATTAAGATTTACGAGTCATACATACATTAAAATTTTTCTGTCCCCCATCTCAAATCACCATGGTAAAAAGCTGAAATTGTAGGGATATGGGACCAAAGGTCTTGCTAGAAATAAGTAGTATATTTGATGTCTTTAAGACTGTATTTCCTCAGTAACTTGAAGACATAGATTTCCAAATAGTAGCTTGGGATTCAATGATTTGAGATCTGTTTTTATCATAGCTAACAGGAAGTGCTTGGGATACTTAAAGTTTTATTTGCCACACTTTCTACCTATATATTTTCTTTTTTGTTATTTTGGATGTAATTGATTATATTAGTGTTTAACTACAACTAGTCTGCCATTTTTTCCCCCAATAACTTGAATTTAAATGAAGTTTTGAGGACAATGTATTTTCTTTTACATAAAAGAGAGCCTATATTGTACTCTACTTATAATCTTCATAGAATTTGAGGCAGTAGATATTTACCTTTAGCTTTTTTTAGCATAAAAAAGCTAAAAATGTCAGTGATTGGAAATGAGAAACAGCTAAAATAGCTTTCAACTAAAAAATCTAAATTCAAATATTTTTGCTCTTTTTTTCCCTTCAGAAGAGCTTTTATTAAGCATAAAAAGGTTTATGATGGAAGAAATAAAGAGCTTAGCTACATCAGAAATTAGACCTATATCAATAAGGATATCTAGGTGTTTTTATAGATGGGATATTACATTTTAAAAAGCTCTTGGTAAAGAAAGCTTGCTATCTTAATAAAAAAAATATTATTTATATCTATTTTTTGGTTCAAATCTCTTCAATAAATCATAATTTTATCCATTACGAGTAAATGAACATTTTTCTATTGCTTTCATGAATATTATAAATTTTTTAGTGTTTTTCCGATTTGGATTTGTGACTCTGTATCTCTTATCAATGGGGAGTGTCGGGAGCCATTTCGAGGAAAACAAGACTGTTTGTTAAGCAGGATGTTTTTGCGAAGTTGGCCAGCTGTGCAGTCTGCTGACTCAGGAGGAAGTGCACCTGGTATGGGGGCGGGAAACAGAATGTTTTTCGAATAGCTACAGAGTTTTCATGATTGGTTGTTATTTAGAGGTGTTTTGCTTCTTACCCACTCAGTAGGGTATAAGTTGCATTGCAAAATAAACTCGAGGCTGCAGCAGTATTGACTGTATGCCCTCCCGAAGAACTTTTCTGTCTTCTTTTTTTTTTCCCTTAGGCTTCACCCCCCTCTTTCAGGTGCTGTTCGATCTCTGCCGTCAGGCTGCGGGAGGGGGGAAATGCAAATATTAGAGATATAGGAAATATATGGCTATAATATAAATAAACATTTTATGTGAAGTGAGTATAAATGTATACATTTAAGGCAAATAGAGATTCCTCTAGAAAATAGAGGAGTTCGAAAAAAGGAAAAATACAAAGAATCAGATTATTTATTACTAGAAACAATTAGCAAATATTAGGTGGATGGTAGTAAAGGAAGGAGGGAATGAAAAGTAAGAAGCAATTAAAGAAAGAAAAAAGGGGAAGAAATAAAATGTCCTATTCAACTATGTCTTCTAACAATGACTCAACAATTATACTTTAATCCCAAAATATCTCATTCAGCTCTTTGTCAAGATGGTGGACTAGATAAATGCTGTGCTTGCCTCCTCCCATGACCACATCAAAATTACAAACTACAGAAGAAACATTATGGAAAATCACCTAAAGTCTAACTAGAAAGAGTTCTATAACTAAGAAGATACAGAAGAAACCACATGGAGACTGGTAGGAGGGGTGGAGACCTGAAGAATGGACTAGTACCACACCTGTGTGTAGTGGTTAAGAATCTGGAGGGACATATTAGCTGTGGAGGTTCCCCAAGAAAAGTGGAGGAGCAAGGGGCCTCAGCTTCATTCTAGATTCCCTAGCCCAGGGTTCCAATTCCAGGGAGAGGAGTCACCATAACATCTGGATGTGAAAATAAGCAGAGATTGTGGCTGAGTGAGACAAAGGGTGGCTGCAGTACCAGATGTTCCTCCTGAAGGGCTCACATATGAACTTGTTCACAGATGGACTCACTTGCTCTTAGCTCCAGCACTGGGGCAGTAGCTCAAAAAGTAGCAAGGACATATGTGGAGGAACTGAATTATCTGGCTTCAATGTGAGAGCTGGAGGGGCAGTTTCCTACCAGACAGAAGTGGTGGAAGAAACCATTGTTCCTTCATTGAGTTCTCTTCCCACCCACTGTATCTGAATTTCCATCAACCTTGTTCACACAGTTCACCCACCCTGTGATTCCTTGAGACTATGTTCTACCCAACTTGTGGGCCCCCAATCCTCTTACAGTGGCTTTTTAAGAAAGTGGTTCATGCTTCTGACTTTTCTAAACCCTTTCTGAAGTATAAAAACCCCAAAGAAACATAATCTGGTCTTGGTATGCCCTTTACCTCTTGCTAAGCTGCCCCAAACCTGTCACTAGCAGCAGCTAGCCTTGGTTCATAGCCTAAACTTTTCCAGACACCTCCAAGTCCAGCATAAATAGTAACCATCTTCACATCACTTTGTAGCTCATACCAAGTGGCCAGGGGCAGGGCACAGGCAGTGACTAAACTTGGGCAGAACCAAAGCCTTTCCCAAGAGGCCCCAGAACCAGCAAACCCAGTGGCCAGCTTCAGATCACATCAGAGCACCACCAAAGCACCTCTATAAAAGACACACCCAAAAGGAAGGCTCGACAGGCAACAGAGCCCTGCTAATGTGAATCCTGCTCCACAAGGACAGCCACCACACAATAGCTCCTCCATTGTAGTCATGGCCAGTCTCTGCAACCAATCAACCTGAGGATCAGTCCTTTCCACCGATGTGCCAACAGCAATCAAAGCTCAACTACAACAAGAGGGCACACACAATACACATAAGGAACATGCCTACAGCACCCAGCTCAGGTGACCAGGGAGACTATGCCACTGGGCCCCACAGGCTACCCACTACATAAGTCAGTCTACCAAGACTGGAAGACAGAGCAGCTCACCCAATACATGAAGACAAAAACATAGAGGCACCCAAAATGAAGAGGCAAAGAAATATGTCCCAAATGAAAGAACAGAACAAAGCTCTGAAAAAAAAAAAAAACCAAAAAACTAAAAAAAAATGGAAACAAGCAATCTACTAGACGCAGAGTTTAAAACACTGGCTATAAGGATGTTCAGTTATCTTAGCAAGAACTTTAACAAAGAGATAGGCAACATAAAAATGGAGATAGAAAACATAAAAAAAAAATAACTGGTCAGAAATGTAGATAACCATAGATTTAACTGATATGTTCAAAGGCTATGAATTTGCTTTCCTTTATAACATAGAAGTGCAGAAGATAATAGAATCAAGGATAAATTTTTATGGTAAAAAGTTGAAACTGGTATCTTCACAGGAAACAAAATTTATGTGCTTATAATGTGCAGTCACCTTCTCTGGTTTTTAATCTTCCTCATCCACCACAGTTTCAGAGTGTTTGGAGTAGTTCAAATACTAAACTTTATATGCAGCCTCCAACCAGATGAATCCTATAATTCAATATGTTCACACATATCTGCCTTATCCATGTTCACCAGTTCAAGTCATCACTGGATATCAGATGCATGTATATAATTATCAGATGCCACCACAGTGGCCTGCTAGGAAACAAAGGAGTTATGTTTACCTATGTTTAAATGACTGATAACTACCAGAGGAGCTGAAGTTTTGCTTGGTGAATGCTTAGGTTATGAAGCTACTCTATCCTCTAAAAATAGCTCATAAAAGAAATATGTGAACCATAGTATATAGATGGTGGTATCTAATCTGTTTAATCGAGAGAATAGACTGAGAAACTATTTTTACTTAAGATGACTACTTCCAAGGATAAAAGAGCACATCATTTTAAAAGAAGTCAGGCAGTACTTTAATCTGTTTATCCGTCTTTGCTAGCTTTCTAGTCTCATGGGAAATTGCTAGTTTTGAATATTAAGAAGAGACTGAAAGTTTTCTGCTATTAAACAAATTTAATTCTGAATATTGATAAATCACATTTAGACTATACAAGCTGTATAAGGTTGCCAAGTGTTATTTTATATTGAAACTTTTTAACTAGATATTTACTTAGAAACTGATTCTGTTTTGAATATATAGATGAAAATTTAAAAAAATGAGACTGAAAGGAATAACTTAAAAAAAAAAAAGGAAGAAAACATCATCCGGTAAAGAGACAAAAAAAAAATCTTTGAAGGATTCTACACTAGATAAAGAGGGTGATGCACCTATAATATGAAAAGCTTTTAAGTGTGTAACAGTTTTCAATTAAAATATTAAAAATGTTGAAATTTTTTAAATGTATAGGCATAGGTTTGACATTTAAAACTTATTTCGAGTGAGAAAATCCCTTAGTTTGCTTAAAAGTAATTAAACATTGTTAATTATACTCACACAAAATTAACAGATACATTATACAATAGATGTGTGGAAACTACATTTAGAAAATGACAAATGATTTTCCAAATTATAGTTATGGCATATTTTTAATTAGTGTGTTTATGTTAATGTGTAATTGCTAGTAAAAAAAAAAAAGTAACATTTTAAAATCTACTTGTATAAACCTTTTCCCCAAAACACTGGTTTTTGTGCATAGTTTTTAAAAACTGAATTTTGAGACTCTCTTTTCACACATAGATTTTATGGAAGCTAAATAATTTGATGACAGATAAAATATTACTTTTATATATAAAAAAATAATAAAGTACTCGAAACTGAAAAAAATATCCCATTTATATTTAGGATATTCTATACAGCACCCTACCCTCAAATAGACCTTATTCTCTAAGACTGAATCGATAAATATGAGATGAGAGCCTAGATGTGGTCACATGCCCAGTGGAGTCTCATACTTGGTCACCGTACATTGTAGGTCCTGGTCAACTATCAATAGCACATGGATTAAGCAGATGGAGCCAGTTTTCATCTGGGCCAAGAACCAGTGCAGATTTCTTGTATACCTTGAGCTTCTGGAGAAAATATTTTGTAAACCGCGAAGCTTGGTCCTGATGCTATTTTCTTATTCTATTACCTCTCTGTCTAATATCATTTCCTCATGACTTTAATAACCATCTGTTGACCCCAACCCAAATTATCTCCCTAATCTGCTAATCTAACCCACATAAGTAGTAATAACTGTCATATACTAAGTTCTTACACTGCTAGGCATCATGCCAAGCACTAGATATACATTATTTAATTTTATAATTACAAGTGTATTTTATACCCAAGCACCTAAAACTCAACAGATTTCAATCTGAATTCATGACTTCCAGCAAATATGCTTTTGCCCAGTTTGTCTTATGTCTGATTTCTGGTATATGCTGAAACCCAGGAATCATCCTTGACTTGTTTCATTCTTTCATCCTTAATAATCAACAATTATTAAGACCTTATTCTTTCTCCAAACATCTCTTCATTCTTTCTATTCACCACCTTTAGTCCAGACCACTGAAATTATCTGGATCATTACAATGAATTCCTATGATCTATTTACAATTTTTTTTATATAATTGACGAAGTAAAATTTTGAAGACATAAATCATGTTCTAGTGTTCTCTCTTTTAAAACTCCATCAATAGCTTCCCATTACCCAGGGTATAAGGTACAAATTCTTAGCATGGCTACAAAGTCTAACATAATTTGACTTTTGTATCCTCCCAAGAGCTCAGACTCATTCCACACTTTAGCTGTCCCAGTTATACTAAACTTACACCACCTCTTTATCTTCTATTCATTCGTCAAGTCTTATTTTTAACATAATCCCTATAAGAAACTTGTCTTGACCTCACCCCTACTGAAATTAGGTGATTTAGAACATTTTTATATGCCTCCATAGAAAAGAATATTTATTTTATGTGACATTTCTAACATTTACAATTGCTGTTAGTATATGCCTTCTCTACTTGTAAGTTTCCTGATGTCACCATTCAGTGTCTAAATCCATCCTTTCTTTAGTATTCTCCACCCATCACATCTGTCAGAGAAGGAACTTAGTAGTATCTGTCCGAATGGACACCTTGTGTTCTTGTTAGACCAGCAATATGCTCTTGTTTGTTCTCAGCTACCTGACTGAAGTAGCATCTTAAAAATCTTATCTTCCTTTAGTTTGTTTCTATAAGAACTTTTAATCATATAGAGATAATAATGAACTCCCATGTGAATTAGTATATATCTTTAATATGTAGATTGACCACAGTATAACTGATACTGTGATTGGACAAAGAAAACTATTTCAACCTACTCTTAAAATGCCTTTCTGAACTTTCAAAGGCTGGAAAGATAAGAATGCATGCCCTATATCCCTAATATTTTTTCAATTATATTTGTGGATTTGACTTAAGATCTGACAATCAGAGTCCTGTGATTTTTGAAGCAAGGTAGGCATCCATTTTGCAGATATGGATAATAGCAGAGGAAGCATGAATGCAGAGCTCATAACTATAGCCAAATTGCTTTCTGACTCTATAGCAGCTTCCTGATGTGAAAGTAAGAGCAGATTTACAGGCCTCTTCTGTGGTGTTACATAGTGAGTCAACCTCATCCTCCAAGTCCAAAATTCAATTCTTCAATTTTCCTAAAAATTCTATATACCCTTTGTCACCCTGTTATAAGACTTTTTTTCTGCTCCAATTAGCTGGAGTAACTTACTAGGTAATTAGGTTCTGTGTTTGCAATTGAACACTGATTAATATAAGAATCACCTCCTCTCATGGTTCCTATGAAATCTTTTATTTCACTAATTTTTGGGTACTCAGATATTATGATTGAATGAGATCCTATAGAAAAAATTTGGCAATGGTTTTCTCAGCTGAATGACCTAGGAACATATAATTCAAAGGAGCTCCAGTGCCAAAAAAAGTGATTTTTTGCATGGCAGGTAAAGATAAATAATAGATAGGAAAATAAGCTGCATGGTCAACAGAAACAAAAACATTCAGGATGTCATTAAGCTCAAAAAATTGATAAACTGAAAGAAGAGATCAGATTATAAAGCAGATGGATCAAGGGCTGACTCAGGAGATTACCACCTGGGGTGATTTGATTCCTTCCTGTGCAAACTACCTCATTGGGCAATGGGTGAAAAATGAATCTGAATGAAGATAACTACTGGCAAAGAGGAGCTGGCAGTCAAGAGAAAGGAAGTACCATCTCCTCCTAGTAGTTGCATTCAGGGACCAGCAAAGGAGCCCTTGGAGAAGCAATGCAAGCTTGTCATGAGAAGAACAGATTTTATCATCAGTCAGGATTAGAGGACATAAAACCAACTTCTTATCATTCTTGTCAAGTAAGAGCTTTCTGCTGCTTGATCCTTTTCTCACTTTCCACATTGCAATCCAGGAGTGGTCAGTAACTATATCTGGTGAGGGGAAAAGAGAAAAGTGATAAAGAAAGAAGAAACTCATCCTTAAAAGCACCACCTGTTTCCTTTAGGCCATTATTAGGCCCTAGAAGGGAAGTAGAAAGGATCCTTATTCTTGAATTAAGATAGAAATATCAATTAGTACACAAAATGGGATACTCTAATGTCTTAATTTAGACAATGTTTTAAAACTGAGAGTGGCAATAGGCTTTTCTCTAATTGTTACCAATAAATTCATGAGGCCTACTGGGATCTATCTGATATCAGGGGAAAAACTTTCCCTGATAAACTTTGATAAATTTTAAAAGGAGCATTGGAGAAAAATATAGTTGCATTTTTCTCCTCTCACAAATTATGTACATTTTGAAAGAAGAAAAACTAGAAAAATACATTCCAAATAGCTGATAGAACTTACGTAAGGAGCATTAGGAAGAACTTAAGCTTTCTACATTATTAACATTTCTAATTATTTTTGTAATGCTTGGTTTTAGTATGCTCTGTAATTAGAAGGTGCATGAAGATATTAAAAAAAAATAGACTAGGTGAGTAACAAAAATAATACAAGTGGTTGGATTTAAGGAACAGTTATTCTATAGCTTCTTTTGTGTTTTCTCTTTCAGTAGATAGGAATACCCATTGGCCATTTCCAATAAATTCTAAACCTCTGTGACTATTACATCTACTTCACCCTACCCTTGCTACATTCAATGTCACCAATTCCTATTGATTTTACAACCTAAATATTTTTCCAAAGAGATTTTTTCCTCCATATATTTGGTACCTCAGTCTCAGCTCAATGTCAGACCTTTGCATCTTATATTCAGACTTTGAAATATTTGTA
The DNA here is from genome assembly GCF_014176215.1 of Rousettus aegyptiacus. Taxonomy (NCBI): domain Eukaryota; kingdom Metazoa; phylum Chordata; class Mammalia; order Chiroptera; family Pteropodidae; genus Rousettus; species Rousettus aegyptiacus. Next base: position 70,575,440 of record NW_023416285.1, on the reverse strand, counting down.
AGTGGTCTCCATGATTCTTGTGTTTTCTCTCTCCCCCGTAATCTATTCAAATGTAAGAAGAATTTTATAAAATGGGATTCTGACCATGCCATTCTCTAGCTTGTGCTCTTTCAGTGGGCTCAGTGTAAAGAATAAAGTCCAAGCTCTTTACAATGGCTTATAATAATCTATTTTTCTATAATTACTAGCCAAATAAATACATGAACAAATGTTTAAATATATATATATATATATATATATATATATATATATATATATATATAGCCTATTCCTCTTCAAGCATGATGTGGATTTTTGGCAAGGCAAACTCATGTCCTTAATATAAAAATCTTCCTAATAATCTGTCTATATATGACTCTTTCATCAGAAAAAAAAAAGAAAACAATTTGACAGCCCCTGAATTTTATATACACAAAATATTCATTATGTGTTATAAGATTAAGAGACATAAATATTAAGTTTGGTGACGATTTTGCCAATGTGTACTGTGAAAATTATTTTTTAATGGGCCAGTTCTTCATAGCTTTTTTATAAATCAAAGAGGATTCTCTCTAATTAAAGTAATTTATTATTACAATTTAATAATTTAAACAGTGATCCCTACAATAACTCTAGGGAGCATTTTACTTACACCTTTAAATAAGGAGCAGCATTAGTGATTATATCTTAATTTGCCTATCAAAATTTATCTTCATTCTTGCACTGTTGGCTGAAAACCATTCATCAGAGATCTGTAAAACTTACATCCATCCTAAGAATTATGGTCTCTGAATCAAATTGGCTCTTGCGGGCACAACTTTCCTCACTGTAGCTGAAGAGAGCCTTGGAGTTGGAAAAGTCACCTTTTTTTTTTTCCTAGTAAAAACTCTAGCATCACAGAATTTCAGAAGATGAAGAGCAGCCATCATTTATCGTATTACAACAAAGACACTGAAGTCCAAAGGACCCATGAGGTTCTATTTAATGCTGAGTAAACTTCAACAGATAATGAAATATTTTTCCTCTCATACTGATCTGTGGGAGATGTTTTCTCTCTAAATCAATCATACCCAAATATATAATGTGCATGATAAATTTTATTAAACTGGAAAGAGACAGCTTTCAAAATACAATCCAGCTGTTCTAGGGAGATGGAAGGCACTGCGTTCTCTCCAGTCTGGTGATGAGTATGAGGACCAACTTATCCTGTTCCTACCCTAGGCTATCTTAGACTTCCTCAAGAAATAATCAATCTAATCTGTTGCTGATATCCTGAGGAACAGGGAATCCACTGGAGGAATGCTGGGTCAGATTCATTTTAGAAAGACACAAGCCACCCCAGCAACTTTACATATCTCACGGGTTATTTCTTCACAACTATCTTCTCCCATTCTTTGATCTGGATTTATCTGAAAGCATAAGACTGTTAAATTTTGCTATCATCTAACATGATTATTCTCTAATGTGATGTTTTATAATTCTACCGTGTAGAAGATTGGCTACCTATATGAAGAGCACACCATATAATTTTAGTTGCGTAATGCTTATGTCTTTAGTAAGAAATATTTTATACCATGTCCACAGTAAATACTGTATATTGAAAGATGGTTACTTGTTGCTGTTTTTGCTACATAAAAAATATGTATTCCTATGAATCAGCTTTCTGGCCTACGAAATGACAGTGGTTTTTGATATTGAAAAGTTTATGGCATTAAATGGAGTATTTTGCTGCAACGGATATATCAATGCATCAATTGCAGATCTTTTTTTTTTAAAGTTTACTGAGGAATCATTGATTAATACAATTATATAATTTTCAGGTGTACATTATCATTTGATATCTGTATATTCTACTGTGTGTTTACCACCCAAAGTCCAGTTTCCTTCAGCTACCGTATATTTGATCCCCCTTACCCACTTCACCATCTCCAAACCCCCCTATATTAGACCCTCTTTAGCCTGTCTACCATCTCGCTCCTCCCCCACCCCACTGGTAATCTCTACTCTATAATCCTCTGGTAACCACTGGTCAATAGTCCACGTCCATGAGTCTCTGTTTGTTTGTCCTGTTCATTTGTTGCTTTTAGGTTTATATCCCACATATAAGTGATATCATGTGATTTTCAATTTTTTCTGTCTAGCTTATTTCACTTAGCATGTTTACCTCAAGGTCCATCCATGTTGTCGCAAATGGCAATATTACCTCTCTTCTTATGGCTGAATAATATTCCATTATATATGCGCACCACAGCTACTTTAGCCAATCATCTATTGTAGGACACTTCGGTTGCTTCCATGTCCTGGCCACTGTCAAAAATACTGCTATGAACATTGGTATGCAAATAGCTTTTTGGATATGGGTTTTCAAGTCTTTGGGGGTAAATACTCAGTAGAGGAATTGCTGGATCATATGGTAGATCAAGTCTTAGTTTTCTGGGGAAACTCCATACTGTTTTCCATAGTGATTGTACCAGTTTGCAGTCCCACCAGCAGTGTATGACGGTTCCTTTTTCTCCACATCCTCTTCAACATTTGTTATTACTTGTCCTGTTGATTATAGCTATTCTAACAGGTGTGAGATGATATCTCATTGTGGTTTTGATTTACATTTCCATAATAGTGATGTTGAGGATCTTTTCAAATATTTGTTGACCATTCGTATGCCCTCTAGGGAGAAGTGTCTGTTCAACTCCTCTGTCCATTTTTTAATTGGATCATTCTTGGTTTTTTTTGTTGTTATTATTGAGTTGTATGAATTCTTTGTATATTTTGAATATTAGGCACTTATTGGAGGCATTGCTTGCAAATATATTTTCGCATTCAGATGGTTCTCTCTTTACCTTGTTGACGATTTCTTCTGATGAACAGAAGTTTTTAGTTTGATGTAGTCTCATTCATTTATTTTAGCTTTTTTCTTTGCTTGCTTTTGAGGTCAAATTCATAAAATCGTCTTTAAGTCCAAGGTCCTTGAGTTTAGTTCTTATGTTTTCTTTTATGCAATATATTGTTTCAGGTCTTATATTCAGGTCCTTAATCTGTTGTGAGTTAATTTTGGTGTGTGGTGATAGACAACAGTCTAGTTTCATTCTTTTGCAGGTGGCCTTTCAGTTTTCCCAGCACCATTTATTGAAGAGGCTTTCCATTCTCCACTGTATATTTTTGGCTTTTTTGTGAAAGTTATTTGCCCATATAAATATGGGTTTACTTCTGGACTCTGGATTCTGTTCCACTGATCCATGTGTCTGTTTTTCTGCCAATACCATGCCGTTTTGATTACTGTTGCTTTGTGATATAAACTGAAGTTAAGCAGAGTGATGTCTCTAACCTCATTCTTTTTTCTCAGGATGGCTTTGGCAATTTGGAGTCTTTCTGCTTCCATATAAATCTGATGAATTTTTGTTGTATTTCTTTTTAAAAAGCTGATGGGATTTTGATGGGTATTGCATTAAATCCGTACAGTGCTTTAGGTAATATGATCATTTTAACTATGTTGATTCTTATAATCCAAGAACATGGAATACCTTTCCATGTCTTTGAATCTTCTTTGATTACTTTTAATAGTGTCTTATAGTTGTTATTATATAGGTCCTTGACTTATTTTGTTAAATTTATTCCTAGGTATTTTATTCTTTTTGGTGCAATTTAAAAGGAATTATTTTTTCTGCTACAGATTTTTGAATGTTGATTTTGTATCCAGAAACTTTACTGTATTTGCTTATTGTTTCTAGTAGTATTCTTGTGGTGTCTTTAGGGTTTTCTATGTAGAGACTCATGTCATCCACAAATAGTGACAGTTTGAATTCTTTGTTTTCTATTTGGATGCCTTTTATATCTTTCTCTTGTCTGATTGCACTCACTAGGACCTCCAATGTTATATTGAATAACAGTGGCAATAGTGAACAGCCTTCTCTTGTTCTTGATCTTAGAGCAAAAGTTTTTAGTTTTTCACGTTTAAGTAAAATGTTGGCTGAAGATTTGTCATAGATGGCCTTTATTATGTTAAGGTACTTTCCCTCTGTACCGATTTTGTTAAGTGTTTTGATCATAAATTGATACTATATCTTATCGAAGGCTTTTTCTGCATCTCTTGATATGAACATATGATTCTTATTTTTTAATTTGTTTATGTAGTATATCACATTAATGGATTTGCATATGTTAAAACATCTCTGTGCCTCTGTGATGAAGTCCACTTGATTGTGGTGTATAATCTTCTTAATATGTTGCTGTACTCAGTTCACTAGTTATTTAAGATTTTTGCATCTGCGTTCATGAGAGATACTGGTCTGTAGTTTTCTTTTTTGGTGTTATCTTTACCAAGTTTTGGTATCAGAGTAATATTGGCCTCATAAAATGAGCTGGGAAGTATTGCCTCCTCTTCGATTTTTTGAAAGATTTTGAGAATAAGTATTAAATCTTTGAATGTTTGTAGAATTCACTGGTGAAGCCATCTGGTCCTGGACTTTTACTTTTTTGTAGGTTTTGATGATTGTTTCCATTTCCATACTGCAGATCAATCTATTTATATTTTCCAGATCTTCTTGATTCAGTCTAGGAAGGTTGTAATTTTCTAAGTACTGGTCCATTACTTCTAGGTTATTAAATTTGTGTTATATACTTGTTCATATTATTCTTGTATGATCTTTTGTATTTCTGTGATGTCAGTCATAATTTCCCCTCTCTCATCCCTGATTTTGTTTGTTTGTGTCCTTTCTCTTTTTTCTTTAGTGAGTCTAGCCAGTGGTTTGTCAATTTTATTAAACTTCTCAAATAACCAGTTCTTCTTTGTATGGTTGATATGATTTCAACCCTCTTATATTTGTTGAGGCTATCTTTGTGCCCCAGTAAGTGGTTGAATCTTGAGAATGTTCCATGTGCACTAGAGAAGAATGAATAAGCAGCTCTTCTGGGATTAAAGGCTCTGTAAATGTCAACTATGTCCTGTTGGCATAATGCGTCAATAGAGTATGTTATTTCCTTATTGATTTTCTGTTTGGATGACCTGTTCATATCCGAAATTGGGGTAATTTGGTCCCCGACTACAATAGTGTTTTTATCTGTTTCTCTCTTTAGTTCTATTAGTAATTGCTTTACATATTTCAGCGGTCCCTGATTGGGAGTATAAATATTAAGAAGTCTTATGTCTTCTTGGTGCATGATTCCTTTTATCATTATAAAGTGTCCCTCGGTATCTTTCTTTACCTTTTTTATTTTGAAGTCTATTTTGTTCAATATTAGTACCACTATTCCCGCTTCCCTCAGAATGCCATTTACTTGAAATATTGTTTTCCATCCTTTCACTTTGAATCTATATTTGTCTTTGGAGCTGAGATGTGTCTCCTGGAGGCAGCATATGGTTGGGTTTTGTTTTTTGATCCATTCTGCAACTCTGTGCCTTTTACTGGTGAGTTTAGTCCATTTACATGTAGGGCGATTAGTGAAATATGAGGTCTTCTTATAGCCATTTTACCTTTTCCTTTCTGGTAACTCGGTGTTTCCATTGATTCCTTTTCCTTGTGTTTCTGTTTGCTTTATTTTGGTGGGTTTTTGTGGGTTTTGCCTCTGGTTCTTCTTGTTTAATGTTATATACTTCCATTCTGAATCTTTGGTGTGCGGTTACCATTACAATTATGAAAAAGGTAGTTATATACATACAGTCTTCCATATTTTTGTGTGTGCATGCATTATCTCTATTCCCCTTTGCAAATTTGGATCTTCGGATCCCCCCTCTTTTCAGTCATTGTTATCTCATTTTGTTCCTATGTATGCTGAACATTCATTGCTATCTTGTTGTATCAATTCTCTTATTATTTAAGCTAAAAATGCCCTGTTCTTAGTAAGCATTGCACTCCTCTGCTTCTGTTTGCTTAACAGTCACCTTACTCCTAATTATGTGTTTTTTATTGTCATTTTATTTTAGGTGAACTGACCCCTTTCAGTATTTCCTCTAGTGTAGGCCTCGGAGTGGAGAATTCCTTCAGTTTTTGTATGTCTGGAAAGGTCTTAATTTCTCCTTCATATCCCAGAGAGAGCTTAGCTGGATATATTATTCTAGGCTGGTAGTTCCTTTCACTTAATAGTTTAAATATTTGATTCACTTCCTTTCTGGCTTGTAAGGTTTGCACTGAAATGTCCAACAATAATCTAATGGGCTTTCCTTTATATGTTACTTTTTTTTTCTCCATGGCTGCCTTGAGAATTCTATCTTTGTCATTGATTTTTGATAACTCTAATACAATGTGTCTTGGTGAAGGCCTTTTAGGGTTGAGATATTTGGGTATTCTGTTGACTTCTTGAATTCCAAGCTCCAGCTCATTGTTTAGATTTGGAAAATCTCATCCACTATTTGTCTGAAAATGCTGTCTAGTCTCTGTTCCTTTTCCTCACCTTTGATGATGCCCATTATTTTTGTTTCCTCTCCTGATGGTATCAACTAGTTCTTGAATTTCTCTTTCATTATTTTTTACTCTTTGTTTTTTCTCTTCTTCCTTATGATTTATTTCTAGAATTCTGTCTTTCATATCACTGATCCTTTCTTCCATTTGGTCAACTCTATTTCCCAAGCTTGCTATTTCATTTTTCAACTCTTGCAGTGTGTGTCTTATCTACAGAAGTTCTATTCTGTTCTTTTTGAGGTTTTTGATCTCCTTGCTCTGCTTATCTAGTTGGTTTTTTAATTCCTGAAATGTTGATATTACTTGTTTTGGAACACATTGAGTTTTTTTTCAGAAGTACCATCCTGAATTCTCTGTCATTTAAGCTATATATTTATATGTCTGTAAGCTTATTTTCTGGAGATTTTTTTCTTTCTTTCTGAGGTGCTTTGTCACCTTGGTTGTTAATGATGTTTAATGGACTATTTCTCCACCTGGGCATAATTGGAAATGTATTCCGCTTTTGCCAGAAAAAAAGGTTTATAATATAAAGGTCTCTCTTTGGCCTGTTTCAAAGAAGGTGCTTTTCTTTTGGTTTCCAGTAGGTGGCGTCTAAGCCTCTTGGATCCCTGCTTTATATAATGCCTTAAAATATCTTCTTGAAAAATTGTCTTGTAGATATTTAATCACACTCACTACCCTCAGTTTCAGACCCTGTTAGTGTCAGCAACAATCTCGGCAGCATTTGCTCAGATTCCCCTGGGGTTCTGCGGTGATCGTTCTCAAAGGGTATGGGTGAAGGGGCCTTCTGGATCGGGAGTTGGGGCTGCAGTTCAGCCTTGGTTTTGCAACTGGGGTTGGTAAAAATCAACTATTGTTTCTCTGCAATCCTGTCCTGCTTCTCTGTCTTCCGCCCTGATTACTGGGTCCCTCCGTCCAGCGCAGATGATTCACAGCAGTCCCAGGCAGGGCTGTTCAGGGAAATTCCCTCACCTTCACCTCTTCCCTTCCTTCTACAGGGGGCTCAGGTGGCTGCCAGAGGCAGCTTCTTTATTTCTCTCAGTCTACTGCCCGAGACATTTGGGGTTCTGACCTGTGGTAGCTCTTATGTGCAGATTCCATGCTCAGATGTGCTGGTGTGCATTTGCGTGTTCTTTGTTGAGTTTTAGGCATTCAGGTTATTGTTGTTTCAAGGGGAGAGGTATGGGGATGTCTCTCACTCCACCATATTTCTGCCTGAATCCCTGTTGCCGGTTTTAAATCATCTTTATGACAAATTTATTAAACAGCTCAAGAAGCTTGGCATAAAGATTCTCCAATGCATCGATCCAATTAGAAAGTTAAATTTGAATGTTGTGAGTGTTAATTTTGATGCCATTTTACAAAGAAAAAATAAAACTCTTAAAAATACATAGGAAGAATAACATTTTAAAGCTTCCGAAGCTACCAGATAGAGTTTGTTTAGGCAAATTTAGCAGTAATTTAGTAGCTTGAAGAGATTTTATTACTTAGATAGTTGCATCTGAGCTTCATTTAAATTTCTGTACTCTAAATTTTTATCAAATTAACTGTATTATTATCTATGCTTTTCTTTGTCTATTATTTCTATGCTTTCCACATAAATATTTGATCACGTTATTATTCTAATTCATTTTACCCTTTACGTTTAGTTTTCATATTTTATAAATATTTTTGTTAACATAATAAGTATTCTTTCCTGATTTAAGCCACTCTAGTTTTTTTAAATATCGATTCAAAGACAAAAACGAAAGAAAATCAAATAAAGATTAGTGGCTCTGAAGCTCTTTTATTTGAGTTAAAGACATCAATTTATAGTAACAAAAGCTCCTCTTCATGATTAGATATGAGTATGAATGATAATTATTTACAAGAATGTGATTCCCAAGCAAGCATCACTCGACACTCACTTTTGGCTCATTAACAAAAATCAAAAAGCACAGGCATAAACTAAATATTTTGGAAGCTATTTTGGTAGGGCTAAAGTCAAAAAAGTTTCTAGATATTATTTCTTGGAATACTTATAAAAATAGATTAGAGAAGTAATGAATAAAAAGAAGCATGCCTGCAATAATAGCATAATCGCTACTTTATTTTTAATCTAATAGAATTTCGGACAGCTTTTCCCTAGCCTTCTTTCGCCTTTGTCAGATATTATAGAGTTATGCTTAAGGAAGTTTAGTGGGCCTGACTGGGTTTTTTCCTTGCCCCACCACTTATTGCCCATGTGACATTAAACAGGTTACTTAACCTTTCTCTGCTTAGTGTACTCATCTCTAAAACTGTGAAACTAATACCTGCCCCACAGGGTTGTATGAAAATTAAGTGACATAATATATATTTGGTAGTTATCAATGTTGTTCACTAAATATTACTGGTTCTTTCCCCTTCTGGGTACAAGGTTGGACTATTTCTTAGCTCTCTTATAATTACATAGGTCATTTGACTAAGTCTATTAAGCTCTGAGATTTAAATTTCTCTTTCTAGCACAGAAAACTGATATTGTTTGAAATATGGCTGCTCCTTTATTTTGGGTGCCTACCATAGCGAAAAGAGTTATCTTTGCCGGTATACAAAGAATATATAGCATGAAAGATAAATAAATCCTTCTTGTTGTAAGCTACTAAGATTTGGAGCTTTCTTAGGATGGTATAACACAGCCTAACATGGCACATTCAATACCTAAGATTTTGCTTTACATAAAGAATTAAAATAATAAATTAATATTATTATTTTTGTCCTTATGATTACTCTGATATAAAACTAGAACCTCTGAAATAATTTCAAAGCCCAGGTCTAGATTAAAGCAAAATCTAGACTTCTATAGGCGGATTGTGGAGTTATAAGTTATTTAAAGAAGCCAAAGAATTGTTTTATAGTTTCTATTTAGCAAAATATCAATTCATACTTGAAATTTAATAACATTCAAAGAAATTTCACACTAAATCATTCTAAAGGGAAATATAAAATCATAAAACTACTTTGGAAAAATTGGACAATTTAGTAAAGTAAGAAATGGTTATCCTGAAAGACCCAAGCAATCTCGCTTCTGTATATCTGCAGTCTGTGTTTTGTTTATGAACATAATTGGTTCCTAACAAATCTTCCATAGAATAAATCTAAATCAAAAGTCCAGTGACTGTTTTCTTAGATACTTAACAGAGCATTCATAGAATATGTGATTTGAATATTTAACAGAAAAAAATAAATATAAACACAAATATCCACCAAGTAATAAAAATTTTGCAGATATCCACTAATAGAAACTAGCAAAAATAATACGAGATGATATAATGCAACATGCGCTAACTAAATAATTTTATAGATAATCAGATGATTATTCTTAATTGTTCTACTCAGTTGCATTACAAGTGAGTGAAATAAAAAATTGTTTCCAAAAATTTAAAGAAATGACCCATGCTTTAGAGTTATATCATCTCTTAAACTCTTCATGAAGTCAAAATCTTATAAAACCAATGAAAAAATCCTCTTCTGTTTTATACATTCCTTGAAATATTTTTCTTATTTTCTATTTCATTAATTTTTACCCATCTTCATATACATCATTAGATTTTCTTTAGGTGTAATTTGCTTCAATTTTTATGTATTTTTTGTTTTAATGAGTTATCCACTTGCTTTTTAAATGCATTTGAGGTCATGCATTTATCTCTACTGATTTAGCTTCACTCAACAAGTTTTGATAGTTAATCCTTTCCTTATATTTTACTTCAAAATATTTTGTATTTCTTGTTATCTCTTCAAATTCTGAGGTTATTTTAAGGTTTTTTTTTCATTATAATAAAAATGTACATTTAATGTTTATGTTAAATGTAATTTAAAATATACTTTTAATTTATTGAGTTTTAACCTAGATTGTAAAGAATTCATTTATACTTAAACATCATGTATAGTCTCTATATGTTGGTGAGGTATGTATGTATTTATATATGTATACATACATACCTAGACATATACCTCCGTACACATTACTTTATAGTTTTGCTAGTGTTCGCTACATAATATATCCATTTCTGATATAAATGTGTTATAATATCTCATTATATGATATTCTTAATTGCATTTGTCATTATCACTTCACATTTCATCTATTTTGAAGTTTTTTTGCAACATATATGTAAAGTATTTACTTATAAATACTTTTTTCAGAATATCTCCTTTTATTGCTATGTATCTTTTTACCCACAATTATGCTCATTATAGGATATACAATATTTTTTATTACTGTCTCGCAAATGTTTGCCTGGTGTATTTAAACCCCTTTAAATAATTTAGTGTGATTTATTAGGTCATCTTATTTTAATATACATAAAAATATATAAGTACATTTATTTAGCCAAACTTATAACTATATCTTTTAATATAGATTATTTTATTCTCTTTATGTTGTCTGTGAGTGTAGCGGTCATGGTGGTCACTGTATAGACTTAGCAGAAGAGAAATTGCTATGGAAAACATAGCTGACTGATAACTTCCAAGTAGTCATACACATCAGGATCTACCATGGGATTCACTTCAATGTCACTCTTCCCCCACTCCCAGTCAATGACTGCATGAAGTATGATGTACTATGGCTGGGCCATCCCTACCCAACACAGGAACCCTCCAATGGACAACTCTTGCTTGAAGTGTCACCAAGGGCCTGGACAAGACCTTTTCAGAGGTACCCTACAGGCTGTCTCTCTTTCAACTCAACCCTTCCGTCTCTTTCTCCTTTCACATGGGTCAGACGGTGAAAATCTTATTTTTCACAGGCACTCCATGAGTAGGTCTCTTGTGTGTCTAATTTTATATAGGCATCAAACTTTTTAGAATATTCAAACAATATATTCTACTGATGTATGGAGACTTATTTTTATTTACTAGCTTATGTTTTTTAAACCTCCTATTTATTTGCCTATTTTTTCTCCCTTTCCCACTTATATCTGGGTTGATAAAATTTTCTGTAGTACACATTTATTTTCTCCCTTTATTTGGAAGCTATGACAAGGACTGCTAGTTTTCTCCCTAATATCTGTTATTCTAATCTTTTACTGTATTATAAACCCCAATTTTTATCTGGCTAGCTGTAAGAGAAGAATAAAAAGTGTCAACCTCATCTAAAAAGTATAAATATGCACCTAAAGATGAAGTCACAATAACTCAAAACAAGAAAAATAATGCTAAAATAATGATAAAGTTTTGAACTTAAATATGCATACTTAGACAGAAGGGTTTTCTCTCTTTAAAGTTACTTATTACTTTAATATATCTATAAATTTTCTGTAAATATTTTTGAATTAAAAAGGGAGAAATAAAACTGTCTTCAAGATAAATATCAATGTGGCATTAAATTTTTTTGTAATACCAGATGTTGGAAGATGATGAAGCAGCCACTGCATAATTGTGAAGAAAAAAAATATTTGACTCAAGGACTTTATAAGTAGCCAAGTTATATTTCATGTGCAAAGGCTATTTTCAAGAACAGTCAGATGTGATATAGCTTATCCATATGTAACATTCTTAGGAAAAAATATGTAATGATATAATACAGAATGCCAAGAAAAGAAAAATAAACCACAGTCATAATAAGTGAACACATTGCCAGAAATTACAGGCAATTAATTTTGAACATCTAAGAAATGCTCATCGTGACAGAGTTTATAATATCAAAGCCTAGAAGTTAGAAGTGGGAGAAAATTCAGGTTGCCTGATATGGATTCTTGCTATTTTTCAGGAAAAAAATTGTTTGAAAAATACTTTGGCAATTTTTTTTTTTACTTTGACACCTTAAAAATAACCTATAATCAAACTGATAAAATAGTCCGTTGATCTATTTAACCAACCAATACTAATGTAGATATATTTATTATGTTTTTTATTAAATGCCAAATAATGTCTAGTTGCTAGAACAATCAACACAAATAATACGCACTTGAGAATATCACAGATCAGTAAGAAATGTTGATATAAGCAATTAATTATAAAGCAGGGTATAAATAAGCACAGCATACTAAAGAACACTGTCAAAGAGCATAAAGTCCTATTTAAGGATGGTCAGGGAATTGAGATTGCAGTAAATGGAACTAAAGAAACATTTACAAAATAAACATTAGTCAAGCCAATGTCAGTAGGGAGCAGAGTAAGAGGGATTTTTTTTTTTTCTAGGTAAAATGTACAATGACAGCAAATAGAGACAAGAAAGAGCATTGTAGAGAAAACAAAATCGGATTGTCAATTCTAAGTGATGAAAGGCATAGTGACTAGAAATTAAAATGGAGAAACCAATCAGTAGCAGGCTTGAACTCTTGAGCTTTATCATGTCTTCTTCTAGTGGAAGAAGACAGTTCACAAATTAAAACATGTTGACAAGAAAACAGTAAGCATAATAGAAGATGACAAAAGTAAGCCCGAATACATCCACTTAGGAAAAACCACTCAAAAACACTGTCAAAATGGGTTAGCAAATAAAATCTAACTTTATACTATATATAAGGTATGCCTAAAACAAATTGTAGAACTGCAAATAATGAATGAATGAATAGGCACACAGCTATTAAGCAAATGGTCACACAAGCAAAGGTGGTAGCATCATTTTTAGATATAATAAGTAACAAATATAAATAGAATAAGGAGCCAAAATAAGACAGGAGAAAAAACCAAAATATATAAAGGAAGTTTGATAAAGGAAATAATAGTTGACAATTAAAAACAGAAACTAATAAATTATAGATAAGAAACAATAGATAAATCTAAAAATGATTTAATTTATCATAGACACATACATTATAATTATTTTCCTTGAAATTTAATTATAAAATAAAAAGAAAAATAAATTGTTTGGAGGTGAGGAATAAGCACATATATCCATTTGTGAGTGTTTTATAATTCTATACTAAGAAATTTGAAAATCAAGATGAATTGATTGAATGAATGAAAATTTGTTTCAGAAATCCTTAACTTCCAAATCTATACCTGATTCTTCACTCTACGAATGACAGATCCAATTGCCCAGTAAGTAATTCCATTTGCATTCCCAGAAGCAATTCTGATCCCATTGTTTAAGTTGAATTTATCTCCTTCTTCTACTTATAAAACCCTGGCCCCCAAGACTATACGCTTTCCGCAGCACAATTATCACAAAATTGTAAGGCCAGTGCTCCTGGAAAAGGCCTCAACGATGTCAGGTCCCCGCCCCTAGCTCCCGCCCGCTAGCCACCTGATGCCCATGGACCAATCCTTGGGTGCCAGGACTATGCTGTGGCGCCACACCGCTGCACCAATGAAAGAGCCACACGCTGTGCTTTTGCCTTTTTTGAATCTTCCCCTTCCTGGATGCAACCCTTAAAACCCTGCCCTGACCCTGCCAGGGTGGAACTTCTCTGGCCCCTTTCCTCGGGACCAGAGAACCTCTCCCGGGGCCGCTTGCCTTTCAATAAAGGACGCCTGTTATTGCTAAGTCAGACTGTCTGTTGAGCTGCCGAACCTTACATTCTTAGCGCCCATCGTGGGGTGGGAAAGAGTGCCCTTTCTCCTCGCGGAGACGAGGGGCCCATCCCGCAGCACCCAGAAAACCCCCGCCCGGCCACCAGGACCACGCCACCCGCCCGACAAGAAACAGGGTAAGTCGTCCCAGACTCTATCGGGTCTGCTCGCCTTGGCTGGATAACACTCTCTCTGTCTCTCTCGGAGTCCTCCGTTTAAAGCGTGGCCACGTCAGAGGCGCTCCTCTGGTAGGCCAGGCCTATCGGGGTCGGATGGACCAGAGACGTCCGCAGCACTGGATCCCACCCCCGTTCCAACCGTTTCCCTCTGTCACGGTGACACCTGTGGCTATTGGAAAACGAGTTTCCAGGAAAGAGAGGTCCATTCAGCTATGGGGAATGCTCACTCCAAATCCGAGGCAACTTCTATCCTACAGTGCCTCTTGGCTAACTTGAAAACCTTATGCTTAGATAAGGACATCCGCCCTAAATGGCTCATTTTCTTCTGCACTGAGGCCAGGCCTCAATATCCCCTCTATAAGGATTCCAAATGGCTATCTACTGGGATGTTTGATTTTAATATCCTCTGTGATTTAGATAATTACTGTCGTAGGACAGGAAAGTGGTCTGAGGTCCCCTATGTTCAGACGTTCTTTACTCTGCGGTCCCGCCCTACCCTCAATTTACCCGGCTCGCCCAGACTTATGCCCTCACCTTCCAAGACATTTATATTATTATAGGCTCTACCACCACCCCTGACGAACGACAGGCCATTTGGTCGGCAGCAAAAACCCTTGCTGACCAACGCCATTTTGCCAACCCTACGCCTGAGCACCCCCCGGGCCCCACGTCAGTACTTGACACAAACCCAGGCTGGAATTACCAAGAAGGACAACAGGGATGAGACCAAGTAAAATACATGGTCGAGTGCCTCTTAGAAGGCATGGAGACTGCGGCCCATAAGGTCGTTAGTTTGCTCAAACTAGATATCATTACGCAAGGCCCAGATGAAAACCCGGCCATGTTCCTTAATAGACTGACCGAGACTCTTGTTCTCCATACAAGACTGACCCCCGAATCCCTGGTGGGAGCTGCCACCTTGGCCAACCGACTCATCTCCCAATTGGCCTCAGATAATAGAAAGAAACTTTCTAAGGCCTAAGACAGTCTCCAGACCCCCCTCTGAGATCTGGTTAAAATGGTCTTTAAAATTTATAATGCCTGAGAGGAGACAGCCGAGGCTGACTGCAATGTCAAACTAAAACGAAAGGTAGATCTCCAAACCCAAGCCCTTATGGCTGCCCTGAAGCCGGCTCTCGAAAATTGTCCTCCTCAAAAAAGGGGTCCCCAGAAGACTGTGGCTCCACACTGGGCTCGCCAATGCCCAAATCCATGACAGCCCACCCGGCCTTGCCTGTTGTGCGCCCAAATGGGCCACTGAAAAGTTGACTGCCTACAGTGGGGCCTGCGCCTCCACGCAGCAGCCTGACCCCACAAGCGGCAGACACCAACCCTGGCCTCCAGCTACTTGGCTTCGCTGACGACTGAAGATGCTTGGACTTGGGGACCCCTATCACCCAACCGAGCCCAGGGTAACGCTCCAAGTGGCGGAGCTCACTCAGGCAGCATGCGGACTCGTGTCTCCCAGCTCCTACAATAGACCCAGCTACAGGACCAGCTTCCTCAATAGTGATCCGCTGTCTCCAGGGGACTAGGTCCTCCTTGAAGAGCTACAGCCTGGGGCATTAGAACCTCAGTGGTCACGTCCACATACTGTCATCCTGACCACACTGATAGCTGCCAAACTCTTCAGTCATCAGTGCTTGTACCACCTCACTCACCTGATGCATGTTCCACCCTGTGATGCATGGAACGCATCCACGACGTCTGCCGGATCACAGTCAACCAGCTACTTTTACATCCATATGCTCACCTCCTCACTGAAGTCATGGCCTCAGACCCCCAACCACTTCTCCCCTTCTCAGCAGGAAGTAGCTATAGATTGAGTCGGCGCCCTATTACACCAAACAGGGTGGGATGTAAGGCCAGTGCTTCCGGAAAAGGCTCCAATGACATCAGGTCCCCTCCCCTAGCTCCCGCCTGCTAGCCACCTGATGCCCATGGATCAATCCACGGGTGCCAGGACTACGCTGTGGCACCACACTGCTGCACCAATGAAAGAGCCCCATGCTGTGCTTTTTGCCTTTTTTGAATCTTCCCCTTCCCGGACACGACCCTTAAAACCCTGCCCTAACCCTGCCCGGGTGCGACTTCTCTGGCCCCTTTCCTCAGGACCAGAGAACCTCGCCCAGGACCGCTTGCCTTTCAATAAAGGATGCCTGTTAATCATGAGTCAGATTCTGTCTGTTGAGCGGCCAAACCTTACAAAAACTGTTCCTCCTCCTTGTTTTGCTTACCATAATAAATATCATTGACAGCTGTCTAGTACATTTGGTATTATAAAACAAATCATTAAGTGTTAGCTCAAAAGAACAGGTTAGATATTAAAAAAGAATTTAGATTGGCACACATGTTTTTCTCAAAGGCAAATTGAAAATAAATAAGTGTAAAATTGTGTATATCCTTTCATCTGTATTTTCACTGCTAATAGTTCATTTAAATATAGAGATTAAAAAAGGATATGGAAAAATACAATTTTGATGTTGTCAAAAGGGGGACAACAGGCCCAAAATGGAGTCACTTATGCTAAGCCACACATGAGCAAAATAAGACTTAATACCCAATCTAACTTCAGTTTTAGATTCTTCCAGAATATAGTCCTTAACCAGTCAACCTGGAATTATTTTGTCAGCACTGGTGAAGTAATCCAGCAAGCAGGCCCCTTGCAGTCCCCTTAGGGGGACAACCTTTCCTGAAACAAGGCATTCTTTGCTAATAATTGCCTCTTTGCCTCCTTTCCATCTATAAAAACTTCTTTCTTCCTACACTTCTGTAGAGCTCCTTTCTGTTCACTGGATGTGATGCTTCTAATGCATGAATCAGTGAATAAAGCCAATATAATCTTTAAATTTGCTCAGCTTAATTTTGTTTTTCTAACAATATTTTACTAACAAATTATGTGTGCAATCTAAAGATACCACAATATAATAGATGTAGTAAATTAATTATGTATAGCATCTGAGGAAAGGAGACAGAGTTGCTCCATGTCTTGGTGAATACTGATATGTTAATGTAGCCTTAGCTCATTATCTATTTGAATCAAATTTGCTGAGCTTGAATTCAATCTTACTGTTAAGGGTGGAAAATTTTCAAATGGCCAACTTCTGCTTCCATTGTTTAATGTTAAACAGGGTGTAGTTCTAGGAGATAATCTGTGCAAAGATATGCTAATGTTAAGGGTGTAGTTATCCTGTGTAAAGATATGTTAATGGCCAGCCTCTACTTCTGTAAACCTGCTTGCTTGCTACAGGGGGTTTTGGGACTTTTAAAGTTATCTACTCTAGAGGCTTAGGGCTGATCTCTTCTAACCCTGTGTGATAAGAGAGTCAGTCACTGGCCGGCTAATAAAGGCTCACAATTCGTCTCAATTGGCTCCATGGGTCTTAGATTTGATCGCACCACAACACTTACAAACTCTTAGCTCTGTGACTTGTTTCTTAACCTCTCTAAGCTTCTTTCACCTTAAAAAAAATAAAGAACTAAATAAATTAATATTAGCCAAATCATAAAATTTTAACTAAATGTTAAGGTTGGAAATTTTTCAAATGGCCAACTTCTGTTTCCATTGTTTAAAGTTAAGGGTGTAGTTACCCTGTGCAAAGATATGCTAATGTTAGCTTCTGCTACTGTAAACCTGCTTGCTTGTTTAATGTAATTATGGGCTTTATAAGCTACCTCCTGTGAAAGCTCAGGGCTGATTCTCTAGTGGAGAGAGTCAGTCGTGGACCGGCTAATAAAGGCTCACAATTCATCTCAATTGGTTCCGTGGGTCTTAAATTTGATCGTACCACAACATGAATAATGTCAATATTCAGCATATTACCTATTATATCATAAGTTATAAAATGTCATTCATCTCAAAAGTTATTATTAAATCCTAGAAGGAGAACTGAGGATTAAAAAAAAACAGAATGGGAGGGAAGATAGTCAAGAATGTCCGTGGAGGAACTTTGTAACTATGACAGATTATGAAATACTGGATATTGCTAAATTTGGGGACAGAGGATGGTACTGCTAAAGGTTTTTCAGAGCAGGTGGTATTTGACGTTAGCCTTTAAGGCACAATTTTGCTATGTGGAAAAATGGAAAAGGACATTTTCCTACATAGGTGTCTTTTTGGTAGATATGGCTATGTTTTATTTTAAAAGAGTTTTATAAGATCTTTTTGGTTTTAAAAAGACAATGTTTGTGGGATTGTTGAAGATTTTGGCTTTTTCTTTTTTCTTCTTAAAGTTTTTTTTTCTCTTTCTTGTCTCCCTTTTCTTCCCTCCTTTGCACAAACTTGCCTTGATTAATCTAAACCCAAATTTAAATAGCTGAAGATATTTTCCAGAACCAGAACTTCTGGGTGATGATTCTCAGCTGGAACTTGGGGATATTTGTCCCAGTAGTACTTACAAATTCTTTATGACATGAAATCTGGCTTCAAAAACTATAAGTACAGGCTTCTTGAATTAAGAATACTTGTAGTGGACCCAGGAAAATCCCCCACTTCGGAATCTTGTCCCACTTTTAATATCTACAACCTTTTGAATAATGTTGCGAGCAAGGAAAGTAGTTACCACAGTAACACTTGGGAACACATTTGTGTCTTTCCATAATACCAGGTTTACTGAATGGAACCTTTCAGATGAACCAATCAGGTATCCATACAGGTTAACATACAACACACAGAGAAGGGAAGTACAGAGTCTTAAGAGACAGAGAGAAGAAATGAAAGTTTTTGTTAGGCAGTTAGGCAGACCTGAGTGACTGGGATATAAAGAATCCTCCCAAAGACCTTTCTTAGGACCTCCCTAGAACACCCATTTTGTTGTTAGAAATTGCCCTTACCTCCTGAGGAGTAAAAATTCATAAAATAGTAGTTTGGCCTGGCCACAAGCATGTGTGCAATTAGTCCTACATTAACTTCCCCATAACCTAGCCTCATTATACCATCATTATAATATTATACCTATGCCCAGAAGTTCATAAATCTAATTATAACAGATTGAATTCTGAGTAACCGAATGTGCAGTTTGCAAAGGGTTATATAGCAATCGAATGTCAATCAAAATGACCTCACATACCAATCATCTAGCACTACCCTCACAACCTCGCATCATGGACAGACTTCCCTACTTCCACACTGCTGCAGCCTTCCCTGGCAGAGCACATTTCCTTCTTGAGATGTACTTCCAATAAATCTTAATTTTTCTAACTGTCACTGATCACTGGGACAACAATGGATTTTAGGTCACCCCAATGGTAATGCTTAGTCTACAAAGCAAGCTCTGTTGACTAGTGGCACAGGTGGTTTTGCATCAGTCCCAAGCCAGCAGCTATGATGGGCAGAAGGTCAGAGTCTTCGGTCCTCTGCGTACTCTTTCATGATGCTCTCAGCTCAGGCTTGAGGATCCTCTTTGTGAGGTGTTCAGCTTGTATGATTTTTATAGGTAGAATCCTGAGGCTTATCAGCTCCTGCAGTAAGTTTTGATGTTTCTGTGGTTTTGGGTGTTCCCGTTTTTTGCCAGTTGACACTACTGTTATGGCTCTCACAGAATTCATTTTGTGAGGTCCCAAAATGGACTATTTCTAGCTTCTTAAATTCCATTGCTTCTGTCTTACAAGTTCAACCTTATCTTTATCCCTGTTTGGGACTTCATATTAATTCTTTTGCTCTATACAAGTAGAGTATTTCTTTAATGATAAGGTTGTCCTCTAAATTAGTTGAAGCCTCGATGCCCCAAGTTAAAGACAGATTGATTCACCAGGTTTATCGTGCAGCAGTTTAAATTTAGCCTCAAAAGCTCTTTTGGAAATGGAATGTGTGACCAGCTTTTAGTAGTATAATTTAAAAGATTTGGTAGATAATTTCTGCTTGGATCTCACAGACCTTGAATGCCTGGTCACTCCTGATTAAGATTTATGACAAAAGTTGTGATAGCTTCTTAAAAGAAAGAGCCCCAGGTCTCACTGGGTCTGGTATATTCTGAAATAAAAGCATTTACAGAATTGCCATTTCTCACATTGTCAGAAGAGGCAAGTCCTTTTATAGGGAATTTTAACCTTCCGAACAGTACCACCCTCTTCTCAATTAGGTGCTGTATCTTCCCAAAGGTATGAAATGAACCTGGAATCCTTTGCTAGTTTAAACTGGGAATGTAGTAGATGGCCTTTAACATGGTATTCAGTGACACTCGCCTCCAGGTAATCACACCCTTGAATAATATCCTCTCCTTCAGTGTGGGCTGGATTTATTGACTGCCTTCTATCAAATAGAATATGGAAATTATGGGATGTCATCTCCATGATTATTATATAAAAATATCATGGCTTCCGTACATATGAACATCTACCAGAACCCAAAAGGAATAGGGCACAGAAGAGATCAGACCTCATCACGGTAGGTAGGAAATAAAAATCTCTGAAGAATGGAGAGCAGATTCAGATGCAGAAATGCTACTGAGTGAGGTTTAATTCTGAACATATGAATATGGAAGATGATGATTAAATGTATTTTAATTCACATTTTGTATGCTTACCTATTCCATAAGCCACACGACTTCTTGCCATTAAACAAGTCAACATTTTAACTTTTGTAAACTTTAGTTCTCTCATCTATAAAATGGGGATCATGTTGCCTGAAAGCCATTTTAAGATTTTTGAGAAAATCAAGTTAAGTAATAGATGAGGAAGCACATGGCACACTCAAGATTGATATATAAACTAATTTGAGAATCAGTAATGCACGGGTCCCCAGCCCCTGGACCACAGACCAGTGCTGGTCCGTCGTCTGTTAGGACCCGGGCTGCAGAGCAGAAGGTGAGCGGCAAGCAATCAAAGCTTCATCTGTATTTCATGCCACTTCCCAGCGCTAGCATCACCACTGCAGCTCCATTTTAAATCATCAGATATTAGAGTCTCATAAGAGCACCAGTTCCTGGTGCCAAAAATGTTGGGGACCACTGCAATAATAGACAAGACATTATGCTAAGTAATATTTATTGGACTATTTCTAGCAATTTAAATTAAATTCCATTGCTTCTGTCTTACAAGTGCAACCTTATCTTTATCCCTGTTTGGGACTTCAAATTAATGTGTAAAGCCTGGGAGCTCATACTCACAGCTATACAAAAGACTAGAAATCTTGAATTTTGTTCTAGACCTTGAGGCTGCACTGATGCCAAGGCTGTATGCGAGCCAACTGTGACAATTATTTCTGTTTAATTTTCTAATTTTAATCAGGACTACTTATTTTGCCAACAAAGTCCATCAGTGTCAGGAACCAAGGCATTTACTTTTGAGTAGTAATAGCTTGAAATAGTTGCTTTAATACCCTGGGAAAAGTACAAGCCTCTATGAACTCTTGAGAATTAATACAGATTTATTTATAAATTTACTAAAGCCAAAAACATTCAGGGTATAGAAGAGTACACTATTTGTTGAACAGCATCTAGAAATAAACAACTAAAGGTGCATCCACATACATTATTTTCCAAAATGGGGTACTTTTGAAAGTCAAAAGCAGATATACCAGTGAAACTGACATAAATAGGGTCTGTCCCATGTAAAACAAGGCATAAATTCATGCTAATAAAAATATATATATATTATATATATATAATTAGTGATCCACGTCTTTTGGTTATTGACAATTACATTTTATAGAACCCAAAATATAAATTATATGAAATATTCTGATTAGAGCTAGTGAGTACTTTGAGAACTAAAACACAGACATGTAAGATTTTCAAAGGCAGCTCTAGACTTATTTACCTAGAATAACATGATTATTATTGTAACTGAACATTTATAAAATTTCTGTGTAAAAAATAGTTTATAGAAAGCTCAACTTGAAATTTTTACATAGTGTGTGTTAATGGGATGAGTTAAATATAAATTTGCAAAGCCAACAAATGTTATTGTTTATTTCCATTATTAATCAATATGAATATAGATTTCCAAGGGTTTTGTATTCAAATTATTCAGAGAAACAACTGTTTCAGATAAAAAGACATTTTAATCTTCCACTACAGAAGTTTCTTTTGGGGTCTTTATTGGTTAATAAATTTTGTCCTAGGAAAAATAATGCATGCTAGTCAGTACTTATCCTTATTATCTTTTCAAATTATTTCTAGTTACACACCTCAAACATTTGATGACTACATTTGCAAGTGAAACTTGGAGGACCGTGTTGGTTAGAATTGAATGATTGGAAAAATGAAGTTATTTCATGACCATTTTGGTAAAGTGCAGCCTAGATATTACCAAATTAAAGAAGAGTACATAACTCTACTTCCTGGAGGGAAAATATGGCATCCAAGGTCTTTAAATGTTGAAGCTTTGCAACTAAAATATTGCTAGTGCCATTGAAATAGGCATTTGAAATTTTACCACCTGCCACTTCACAGTTACAATTTCAAGTGATTTACATATTTTGGTTATGAAAGGTAGGCACAAGTAGAATTATCAATGACATTAAGAGCTTATTTTGTGTAATCAACTGTGATGACAGTTTGATGATACTTTTTCAAATATTTTTTTCAGTCTCAATTTTATCTCAATTCAACTGATAAGATTTCCCATTGTTGTCCACTTTACTCTTGCTCTCTAAAATTATTCCTTTAATATAAAGGTATGTTAAAAATCTTTACAGAGCAACTTATTCTACCCATTTTAATTATACATTTCTTTTGCTTTATGACAAGTAGCTTATACTGTGTACTTTTATTGCAATAGCAGTATCTTCAAGGTAATATCTTCTTACTAGTATCATCTCTCTTTTTGCAGAGTTCAAAATTAAGTCATTCTCATTCCTCAAAAATTGCTTCCTGAATTCATTATATAACTCAATTGACTTGCTATTGAGGATATACTGATAACTTCAAAATGCTTTATTTATTTTAAACTATAATCAATGATAAAAATCCACAACATAACTCATATAGTTAACACTTATTTAGCAATTATTCTGAATTAAGCACTGTTTTAGGCACTTTATGTGTTAAATCAGTACTTGGCAAAGTATATCTCACAGGCTAAATCCAGATTCACTGTTTGTTTTTATAAATAAAGTTTTATTGGAACACATCCACACCCATTCATTTCTGTAATGTCTATTACTGCTTTCACACAAAAACGACAGAGTTGACTACTTACCACAGAGGCCATATGGCTGGCAAAGTCTAAAATATTTATTTTATGGTCTATTACAGAAAAAGTTTGCCAATCTCTGTGTTAAAACTTTTTATCTCATCTAATCTCAATTTTAAAGATGAAGAAATGTAACAATGAGAGATTAAGGAACTAGCCCAAGATCATATACTGCTTGTAAATGGGAGAGCAAGGATTAAACTCCAGTGATTGGTGCCACAGTTCACATTCTCAACTATGCTAATCTGCATGTCGAATGGAGAATTATGTTTGCTGCCTATGAAGAAACAATTATTTCAACATATTTCTATTAACGAAATTGACTTGGCATTAATCATTTTTTCCCAAAGCATGAAGTACCTTGCAGTGGTGGACTAATGTGGATTTTAAGATTAAACCTCCTTCTGCTTTCTGTTGTTTGTATTTACTTCAGGTAGTTAAATTCACCACATCATAAAGATTCACAACAATATAAAACCAAACTTCTATACTATTCTCTGTCAATACTACTAGAGTCATAAGAATTTTATATAAATTATATATATGAAGTTTAGTAGGCCTAAGACAAATAACAATGAACAAAAGGGATTATAAAGGGATTCTGTGTCCTCAAACATTTTCTTGTATCTATAGCAGTTAGATATAAGAGGCAGTTAGAAAATGACGCTAATTATAGAAGATAATAGACAATTTTGTCATCAGGATCAGAGTTTTAGATAATGACTAACTTTTGAGAGGATGTCTTATCACTACTTAAATCACTTATCCATACCCAATCCCTTTGGAAAATTAAAATTTTGCAATAATCAGAACTGATTTTCTGCAGCTGCCAGTACATGATGGACTTCCTAATTACAGGCAGGATAAATGTTCTTTTTCACACTTGGTGCTGAGTTCCCATGGCAACACTCCCTGTATGCATTCAAATGTAACTTCTTTTTTTACCTTTAAGAATCTTTCCTTTTCTTCTCACTACCTAACCTTTTTTTTATTATTATTATTATTAAAAAAACAAATGCCTTCATCTTTAAGAGGCTAAAACGTACCAGTGGGCTCCATTTCTCCTCTCCCTTTTCCCTGTTTGGAAGGAAAACACACATACACACAATTTCACTGGACACTGACTTTCTTATATATTAGATAAAGAATAGTCAGAACTAGCTTTGGACAAGAAAAATTATTGTGAGAGTTCAAACTTAATTATGAACTAAAAACTTGAGTCAGAGCCAGGTTGTGTGATTTCTACAAATGTGCAACAATATGATACGGGTTCCTGTTCTACTGCCTAAAGATAAAGTATATGTAAAAATATGCTAATTGTGCTGAGAGAAGACTGTGCTGTGCGTGTTGGCAGCCTTCATGATTTATCATCAGGTGATTCATATATTGATAAAGCACAAATTCTCCTTTTAATAGGTGGTGTTTGATAAAGGCATAAACCATTTTCAATAAATAACTCCTCAGGAAAAAGCTGGGCTTGGGTGAATTTGTCACTGTTAAGGGTGGAAAATTTTCCAGTGAACCAACTTCTGCTTCTGTAATCTGCTTGCTTGTTTAATGTTAACATGCGTGTGGTTCTAGGAGATGTATTGTGCAAAGATATGCTAAGGCCAACTTCTGCTTCTGTAATCTGTTTGCTTGTATGATGTGGTTCTAGGCTTTATAAACTGCCTCTTTTGGGAGCTTGGGGCTGATTCTCTGACCCTGCATGGTGGAGAGTCAGTTGCTGGCTAATAAAGGCTCATAATTTATCTCAATTGGCTATGTGGGTCTTAGAATTGATCACGCCACAACATCAGGAGAGTTTTACTACAAAATAGCCAAGGGTAAAAAAAAAAAAAAAAAAAAGATAATTGAAGACAGAAAGACAGAAAGAGGAAGATGGGAGTTAACAAGAAGAAAAAAAAAATTCTGAAATATCTTAAATTAAATTACAGCAGAGAGTGGAAGAGACAAGAGAGATTAATCCATTAATGAGTACAGGGCAAAGCAAATAAAAGACTGCTTCATTCCTGAATATAAGTTGAAACTTTGGAACTAACTCCAGGGTGGCAATTTCCACAATTATCTTAGAGAAAACAGCTGAATGGCCAACTCCCAGGCACCACTGCATTTTGCTTATGAAGGAACTTTCTGTTATGGGTGGACAATTTTCCAGTAAGCCAGTATTAAATATTTACTTCTGATTCTGTTAACCAGGGTGTGGTAATCTGATCGAGGATTCTGTTAACCAGGGTGTGGTCATCTGCTCAGGGATGTGCTGGTGGCTATATAAACTGCCTCTTCTGGGAGCTCGGGGCTGATTTCTTCTAACCCTGTGTGGTAGAGAGTCAGTTGCCGGCCGGCTAATAAAGGCTCACGATTCATCTCGATTGGCTCCATGGGTCTTGGATTTGATCGCACCACAACATTTGGAAGCCCCAGCGAGATATCTCCAGTGGGGAGATCTTCTAAGACCCACGACCCCGGCCACCTTGGGCGGGGATCCTGCCCTGTCTAGGGGATGGCCGCTGAGAGACATTCCTCAGCCCCAGACGCCAGGCGGACTCTCCCGGGAGGGCAGGCGGACAAAAGGTACAATTCTGTAACAATTGGGCACGAGCCATCTGGAGCAGCTTCACCAGTGAGTCAGACTGCACTACAGGTATCCAGGTTTCTGGGTATCTGTCGGGGAACTAGTGGAAGGCTGGACGTAGCAATACTTCCTTAGTTCGGTCAAGGTCTGAGACATCAGACTTGACTTCTGGTATTACAGGTATTCAGGTTTTTGAGTATCTGTCTGTCTGTGAGCTCTAGGGTACGTCTAAGTTTCGGCTTAGACCTGTCTGCCGGTAAGCCCTAGAGTTTGTCTAAGCCTCGGCTTAGACCTGTTCCTGTCTGTGGGCCCTAAGAACTAGTGGAAGGCTGGACGCGGCACAACTTCCCTAGTACGGTCAGGTCTGAGACGTCAGATCCTGACCCAGCACCCGTGTTACTTGTAGTCTGTTTTGTCTGTCTGTATTGTGTCTGTCTGTCCGGACTGGTCTACCTTAGTCTGTTACTGTTCTTGTCTGTCTGTATTGTGTTTGTCTGTCCAGACTGGTCAAAATGCACTGTTACCTTCTTGTTGCCTTAGCTTTCATAAGCGTACTCCATGTATCAGTGTGTGGTATTTTAATTCTTTCCTTAGATCTGGCCTCCGTGGCCCCGTCCAATTGGTTGCTAGGTCAGAAGCTGATCCTAGCCCTGGCTTATTTGGCTTTTGTGGGGGTCTTGCCTGTTTTTATTAACATGAGTCAAGCTTCTTCCTCGAATCATCCTACCCTCCTTCAGTGCCTCCTTAATTATTTTAAGGATTTTAGGAGACAAGCGCACGCCTACGTAACCTGTGTCACTCCCTTTGACCTTCAGAGGTTCTGCCAGTTAGATTGGCCCACATTTGGAACAGGGTGGCCATCAGAGGGGTCACTCGACCTGCAAATAGCCTTTCAGGTGCGGAATATGATCTACGGAAATCCTGGCCACCCTGATCAGGCTCCATATATCGATGTGTGGGTCAATATTGTTTCTGATGCCTCCAAGTATTTGAAGGACTGCCGCTGCGGCCAAGAGTCGAAGGCGACTCCCAAGTCTGTCCTTTTCTCTACACCAAAGGAGCAAAAAGAGAAACCGTCCAGACAAAGACCTAACCCTCTTTACCCTGTCTTATAGGCACCCCCTGAGGACCCTGAGATCACTAATCCTCCCCCTTACACCCCTTATGACCCGGTCCTACCTCCATCTAACAGGGAGGCAGAACCCCTCCTGAGTCCTCCCCACACCCGCACTGGGGTTGTGTACCAGCCCCTACAATACTCTGATACTGTCCCTGACTCGTGGAACCGGACAGGAGTCCTGGCCCCACTCCGGCAACTGGCTCCCCTAGTTGGGGGAAAAACTCAGAGGCCATTCGTGGTCTATGTCCCTTTGTCCACCAGCGATCTGTACAATTGGAAACACCAGAACCCCTCATTCTCAGAGAAACCCCAGGGATTAACCTCTCCTAGAGACTATTTTCTTTACCCACCAGCCAGCCTGGGACGACTGTCAGCAACTCCTGCAGGTCCTGTTTACCTCCGAGGAGCGGGAGCGGATCCAGAGGGAGGCTGCAAAGGTGGTATTAGAGCCCAACGGGCAGCCTTCCACTGACCCGACCCGCATCCAACATGTTCTCCCAAACACCCGTCTGCCTTGGGACCCCAACACTGACCAAGGTAAGGAGGCTCTCCAACGGTATTGCCAGCTTCTGCTCCAGGGCCTCCGGTCTGCCGGCCGACGACCCACTAACTTATCTAAGGTAAGCGAGGTCATCCAAAGTAAAGATGAGTCGCCCGCGGCATTCCTGGAACGACTCAGAGTCGTGCCGGTTATATACCCCTGTTGACCCGGAGGACTCTAATAATAGGAGGGCTGTGAATTTAGCCTTTGTCAGTCAGTCGGCCCCAGATATTAGAAAGAAATTGCAGAGGATGGAAGGGTTTGAAGGAAAGAACCTATCTGAGCTGGTCGAGATAACCCAACGAGTATTCAACAGTAGAGATGAGGTAGATATAGCAGTAGATATAGCATAGACTAAGAGGATGACCAAGGTCTCGCTTGCAACGATGCAAGAAGCCCAGCCAAAGGGACCACCAGGAAAAGGCAGAGGCCAAGAACAGGCACCCAGGGTGAACAATAGACCCAGAAGAGTCGGGTTAGAAAAGGACCAGTGCGCATATTGCAAGAAAAAGGGACATTGGAAGAATGAGTGCCCTGAAAAAGGACAAGCTCCCCAAAAGAAGGCCCCCCTCGTCCTTTTCGAGGACACAGAATGAGGAGGTCTTACATTATGAGCCCCCGGGAACCCAGGATAACTTTAAAGGGGTCCTGACACAGACCCTAGGGCCCTGGAAGCAACCAGTTGCATACCTCTCCAAGAGATTGGACTATGTGGCAGCAGGATGGCCCAGCTGTTTGAGGGCAATTCCTGACACTGCAATCCTCTCTAAGGAAGCCCTAAATTTGACACTAGGGCAGACTCTCCAGATTATCGCCCCAAACGCAGTTTAGTCAATGCTTCGCAGCCCACTGGACCAGTGGATTTCCAACACTCGGATAACCCAGTATCAGGTCATGCTTCTCAACCCACCTCACATACAATTCCTGAAAACTACCGCACTCAACCCAGCTACCCTACTGCCCGACGATGCCAACCCTTGCATGACTGCATTGAGGTCCTAGAGAACATCACCTGCACCAGACCGGACCTGACAGACAGCCGTTGGCCAAATCCAGACGCTACTCTATTTACAGATGAGAGTAGCTTCGTCTCAGAAGGAGTCAGGTATCCCGGGGCTGCAGTGGTTACCACTGAGACTGTCATCTGGGCACAAGCCCTAAGCAATGGCACTTCAGCTCAGAGGGCTGAACTAGTAGCAGTGACTCAAGCTCTGTGGTGGGGTAAAAACAAGACTGTTAACATCTACATGGACAGCAGGTATGCCTTTGCCACGGCACACGTACATGGGGCGTTAATAAAGAGGAAATACTGGCTCTTCTTGAGACAATTTGGCTGCCAAAGAAAGTGCAATCATCCATTGCCCAGGGCACCAGAACTCAAGCTCTGAGACAGCAAAGGAAGCTGCCCAAAAACCAGTGGGGCCAATTGACATTCTGCCCACCCTACCGCCCAGAGTGCTAACGGGCACCCCTACGTACACTCCAGGGGAAGTTGAACTATGCAACAAGCTGGGAGGCAAAGAAGAATCTGCTGGGTGGGTAAGGCTCGCGGATGGCCGCATTGCAGTACCTGAGGCCTTGAGCTGAGACCTTATAACCCAGGTTCACCAGAGCACTCACTTGGGAAGAACCAAGTTAACTGAACTGTTAAAAAGAGACTATTACATTCTGGGGCTGCAACGAATGGCCAAGCAGATAGCAGCCCAGTGCCACATCTGCTCACAAGTGAATCCAGGGCCCTTCAAGGAAACAACAAGGGACGAGGATTCGTGGACAAGCACCAGGGGAACATTGGGAGTTAGATTTCACTGAAGTCAGCCCGGGAACTTTCG
Organism: Rousettus aegyptiacus; assembly: GCF_014176215.1. Classification (NCBI taxonomy): domain Eukaryota; kingdom Metazoa; phylum Chordata; class Mammalia; order Chiroptera; family Pteropodidae; genus Rousettus; species Rousettus aegyptiacus. The sequence continues at coordinate 70,546,205 of NW_023416285.1, read as the reverse complement.
GATTCAAATACTTGCTGTGTTCATCGACACGTTTTCAGGATGGACTGAAGCCTTCCCCACCAAGCAGGAGACCGCTCAGGTAGTAGCAAAGAAATTAGTCTCAGAAATAGTGCCTCGATTTGGCCTGCCCATAACACTGGGGTCCAACAACAGCCCGGTGTTCATCGCCCAGACCAGCCAATCTCTAGCAAAGGCGTTAGGGATCAATTGGAAATTGCATTGCATTTATAGGCCTCAGAGTTCAGGACAGGTAGAAAGGATGAATACGACCTTGAAAGAAACCTTAACTAAGTTCAAGCTGGAAACTGGAGAAAACTGGGTGAGTCTCCTCCCCTTTGCCCTTTTAAGGGCACGGTGCACACCCTATTGTAAGGGCTTCACGCCTTATGAAATAATGTTTGGAAGACCCCCACCTTGCCTCCCCAAGTTAGTGGAGGAAAAGCTAACAGAAATTCATATAATTTTTCACTGCTTAAATCTTTGCAAGCTCTCTCTCACATGACAGGAGATCCACCAACTGGTCTCTGTCACCAGAACGCCTGCTCAGCATCCAGTCCAGCCACACAACCATGCTCCAGGTGATTGGATCTGGGTGAGAAAGGTACAGCCTGCTTCTCTTGAGCCCTGCTGGGACGGACCTTTTCCTGTCATCCTCACGACACCCACAGCGGCCAAGGTAGCTGGACGCCGTCATTGGATTCACCGTACCACAGTCAAGGCTGCTAATGGCCAACTGTTAACCAGGCTGTGGTGATCTGCTCAGGGATGTGCTGGTGGCTATATAAACTGCCTCTTCTGGGAGCTCGGGGCTGAACTCTTCTAACCCTGCGTGGTAGAGAGTCAGTCGCCGGCCGGCTAATAAAGGCTCGCGATTCATCTCGATTGGCTCTGTGGGTCTTGGCATTAGATCGCACTATGAGATTGGAATGCTCTGTCTCTGTGTGTTTGAATAAATTAATTTCACTTTTTTTTTCCTTAAAGAAAAATAACCAAATGGTACAAATTAAATAATGGTATATATTTTGCATGTATTGTCTCATTTCATTTTCACAACATGTCCATGAAATAAACCTTATTTTATTTGTTTCACAGATAAAGACATTTATGTTTAAGAAGATTAAAGTAACTTGTCTGTCTTAGGATGCTGCTGGAAATAAAATCCAACTCAGATACTTAGATATCTTAACGAACACCTTACAGAAGTGTTAGCAGAATCAATAGAATCAGAGAGGGCTATTGAAGTACTCAGAAATTGATAAGAGCTGGAAGTGATTTTAACACGTCTGAATGGGCAAGTGAATGATATTGTTACTGGAGATAAAACTATACCATTAGAAAAAGGCTGCCCTATAGTCCCTAAGCCCTTAGCTGCAGCCTGATAGGAAGAGAGCCAAAGTCATAAGTATTCAACCTTTCTTTCCTCTGAGAACTGATATGTGAAAGAGGGGCCACCCAACAAGCGTGATAATGAGAGAAAGACACAGCTACTGCCAGAAGTCACATCCCAGAGCAGGGAAGAAATGAGGAAGAAATATCACAAACTTTTTCTTCTTCCACTTGCACACCTTTTACCTGGAGATGTACATGTCTTAAACTATTAATAAAATTCTCTGGCATGAGTTCCTTCCAAGTCCTTGGGAAGCAACCTATCAGTATATTTAGAAGTCACAGTCTCTGTAATATTTGAAAGAGTAATGTTTTTTCAATCCGTTCTCATTAAGATTTTTTTTTTCTCTAATTTTTCCTTTCCTCCTGATGACCGTATTGGAATAGCCAGTGGCAATTTTGGAACCCAGAGTTAGAGATAATTCAGGGTTTTGTTTATTAGTTAGTTAGTTTGTTTGTTTTGTGGGATATGTTTTTATGGCTCACGGTTCCCTTTCTGTATTGGTAAGTCATTGCTAGTAATGCAACTACAGGAATGGCTTTCAGAAATGCTCTGCTACTTCCATGTTAATTCACCTGATTTCAAAACAAGAAGATGCAGGGCCAGATGTGGTATTGTATAGGAATGTGTCTAGGATACCTGGGACAGGATGTATGTAGGGAGAGAAGCAACGAGGTCAAAATATTGAATGAAATCTATCTTTGGAAAAATATTTCTAATCTTATACTAAATGTTTTTTTAAAAAAACTGATATTTTCTTACATTTGACAAAAATCCTCATTTGTTATGTGATATTACCAAAAAGAATTTGAGTTTAAAAGAAACTTTTCTAAACTCTATACATGTAGTAAAAAACAAAATCAAATTCTGTTCAATCATACAATAAATACAGAATTCTCTTTCTATTTTCTCTAGAAATAATATTATTGTCATATGAAAAGTATGAAGAAAAACATTGAAGAGTGTTATAGTAATCTGTATATGTGTACTTAGATAAACATGTGTGCATGTAACCCAGATAATGCAAACCCAAAAAATGTAAACATGTTTTGATCATCCGAAGTGTGTAAACATATTTTGACTTAGTAAGATAAACAGACACCTGTGCGGCTGGTTGATAAGACACTGAAGACGTTATCATAGAGTATAAAACGAAAGGAACTCTAATACAGACTTAGAGAGCATTCTCCCTATCCTCCTGGGACTAACATTTCTCTGTCTCTTGGTTCCTGATTGCTCTGCTTTGAAGAAGAGGCCTCTGCTGATCGACCTTCACAGATGGACAGCATCGGAGCCAGTATCGACTGGTCACCGCTTAGTATGTCTTGTCTCCGCCAGCACCGCCGGGTGGTCTGTTAGGACTGAAATCCATCAGGATCTGGTATGATTAAACTTGTGTGACGCTCTGGCAACTATATGTATGTGTCTCGTCCTTGCTTAGTTGGTTACTTGCTGGGCTCGTTATATATACACGTATCTCTATCTCCAAACGTATCTCCGTATCTCCAAACGTATCTCCAACGCTCTTACTGGCTTGGCTTTAGGGAGCGAGTGGAGCCACCTGTGCACACGTCCATGGAGAAATTGGACAAAGAGATAGTTAATTTATATAAAAAGTTTTTTTTTCTCTAGATTTTGTGATATTTGAGAAAGTACCAGCTGCTTCTGAGAGTGCTTACCACTGGCTGAACCCAAATAGAAACCAGAGTCCCAGTGAGGCAGGAAAGTTAACTTAGAGAAGATACCCATAGTCCAAGATGCGACTCTGGAATTTTTCCTCAGTCCCTTAGTCTTCTCCCTGTTTTGGTTTCAAGTGTGAGACCCCAGCAGGAGAAATAAGCCGAGGCTAAGAGAAAGAATAGATAGCCTTGAGCCATGGTATGGGAAACTAGCCAAGACCTGAGACAAGACAGATAGCCTTGAGACACCCCAGCCCCAAGAAAACAAAAGCCAATAATTCAGACAGCTTTGAGAAGACTCTCTCTGAGCTGCCCACTCTTTTCTCTTGCTTCTTTTCACATTAGTAAAATTTACTTGCTTGCTTGCGATTGCTGCACATCTGTCTTCAATTCATTTTCTCCCAACACCAAGAATCAAGGTTCAGAAGTCCCAGGACTCCTCAGAACTGGTAACAGCAAGTGAGTCTATCTGGAGGAATCATGAAGGAAGTGAATATAGATCAGGTTAAGAGGAGACACAGGACAAATCCATCATGCATGCTCATATAACTATGAAAGTCAGGTAATGAGTCAAACTCCAAATATCTGATTCTGAAGCACATGTTCTTTATAACTTTCTAAGCCTCATTTATTATATACAAAAGGATGGGAGTAGGGGGGTGGGTATGAATTAGATGGTTTTCTATTCACTCTGACTAGTGTCTCAAAATGGGTAACATAATATCATTATACTTATGATGCAGGACAGGGCAAATTTCCCCAAGTTGGGGGTGGATGGAGACAAAACCCTGCACCGAGAGAGGAGGGTCCTTTGGTGGAGAGTGTAGAAAGAATTCAACACACACACCAAAGTTTGTCAAAAGGAAAGTTAACTAGAAAAGGGATAAAAATTCACAGAGTTGTTGTGGTGCGATCAAATCCAAGACCCACAGAGCCAATCGAGATGAATCGTGAGCCTTTATTAGCCGGCCGGTGACTGACTCTCTACCATGCAGGGTTAGAAGAGATCAGCCCCGAGCTCCCAGAAGAGGCAGTTTATATAGCCACCAGCACATCCCTGAGCAGATCACCGCACCCTGGTTAACAGCATCTCCTCGATCGGATTACCACACCCTGCTTAACAGAATCAGAAGTAAATATTTAATACTGGCCTACTGGAAAATTGTCCACCCATAACAGAGTATAGTCTCCTCTCAGGGATAGAGAGTTAGAGGGACTTGGAAAGGCAGTGAGTAGGAACAGTGAGAGAGACAGAGTAAAGGCACTGAGGGGGACCCTGAGTGTTAAGGGAATTCAATTTATATATCATTCTTTATTTCCTGTGAGTTATAGTTTAAAAGGCTTTGTTAACCTATTTTCTTTGATATGAACGCATAGTGAGGAAGGGGAATACTATGTAGCTGAAAATGTAAGATTATGTGGAGTAAACGCTGCTGGCAGCTCCCAGCCTTTAATCCATAGGTTCTTCCATTATTTTAGCCATAGGGAATGACTCTTGGTTCCTGTTTCTCCTTTCACAGGTGTGGGGAATCGGTTGTTAGCAATCCCAGCAAAAATCTTCCTTTGTTCTGAAGGTGTCCTCTTGGCCTGGCTGTAGGGCTGAACAGCATATTGCAGTCTCTGATTGTGGCTTGATTAACATTTTAATTCTCTTACCTCCTCCCTACATTACTTAGAGGATACAAAGGTAAGATTTGTAGAATTATGAATAAAAATGTAAAGTTATCTGATTTTTTTTGTTTTAGAACAATTAATTCTTATTCATTATACAATCAATATGCCTAACACCTAGTTTCTGAAATAATTGGTTAATTTTAAACATATCCCATATTTAAGATTTTTCTTATTAATAAGGGGATAGTTAACTTTCAAAGATGTTCTTTGACAGTGCTTGGCTTAAAAAACAACTGTAAGAAACTTTAGAACAAAACCAAACAAAGTAAAAATAAATTACTAATTAATATTTATTTTTTTCTTCCTTTCTTTCAAAGCAGCACAAAATTATGACACTAATTCTGAGGCAAGCTACTTGTGCTTTAAATAGCTTAAATTCAAGCACCATGAAACCTTTCCCTCAGCCATATATTCCAAATCATGTAAAAATATTTTTCTCGTATTGTTGTTGTGCGTTCAAATCTAAGACCCACGGAGCCAATTGAGATTAATTATGAGCCTTTATTAGCTGGCTGGGGACTGACTCTACCACACAGGGTTAGAGAGACCAGCCCCAGGTCTTTGTTTGAGGCAGTTTTATAAAGCCTCAGACTACTTCCTAGAACAAAGAGGGTAAGGAAATTACAGAGAACAAATGTTAGCTGTTAATGTCTTTTACAAAGATAAATATATCTGGGGAATTACTAAATCACATCTAGCCTGATAGGCAGTCTTGTTATCTTTATCCTGGAATGTCGCACCTCTTCCTGGGGCTTTGGTGCCTAGAGGAGTCATCTCCTTGTTTCTGATTTACTGGGAAGCTTTGATCCTTACATTCCCAAGAGAGGCAGCTCATAAAACCTAAAACTACATCAAACAAGTAAGCAGGTTACAGGAGTAGAAATTGACCATTAACACAATACAAATACATCACCTCATACCACACTCTGGTTAATAAGTGAGCGGATTACAGAAGCAAACACTGGCCATCTTTATATCCTATACAATACATTTTCTAAAACCACACCCAAGCAAGTGGGACAACTTCTGGTATCTAAAGATATTTCTTCCCTGTAGCTGACTTAGCTAGTTGGCTCACTTTGAAAATTTTCTACCCTTAACAATATCATGACTAAAAACAAACAAACAAGAACAAAAACCCATACATATTTAATTGATGCATTTCTGTGAATCTTTTTTTTTTTATTTGTGATGTTTCCTTGGAGACAGTGATCTTTAGGCATTGTGAAGGAATATCAGAATGAGGAGAATCAAGGAGAACCCTCAATCTTTCAGCCAAAAGAAACATCTGCTAATAGCTAGTGTGCCTGAATCAGTTGGATTATGCCTATGATAAGGTTTATTACTTTCTGAGGGGTGAGAGCTCCCACTTCACCTGAATGGATTTAGCTGCATTACCAACCCAGGATGTGTAAATTGCATTTAAAGTTAGAATGGCAACCAAGGCAAAATAATTACAATATCTAAAATAGTACAATTAGGGATTGCTATGATTCTGAAGGTCATTTGAAATGAAATGAAAAGAATCAGGCTATTTGTGTATACCTGAATCACCTTCCAGAAGATTACATACTTTTTCATCTTTCATGGACCTTCACTGACTCATTTGTCCATGAGCAAAACGTAGTCGTCACTGAAGATTAGTACATCCGGCAAAGACTTCTTCCACCTTAACATCCATTCTCTTCTTTTCTCAGTAATAGAAGCCTTGCATTTTAGCTGAACACAGCTACCCAGAAAAAATCAGTATGTTTCAGACTACTTTGCAGCTATAGGTATGCGTATATGAATTTGCTCTCATCAATGAGGTGTGAAAAAACCTAATTTATGTACTTTCTCCATCCTGCCCTATTTTTGCTCCTTACTTTACTCCTTGGAGCATCTCTGTTCTGTTTTTGGTAGCAAGCCACATTAGACCATGTAGACAAGGGCAATATTTAAAAAATGGCAGAAAACAGAATGCAGTTAGGATCCCATCAAATCAGCCCTGGATTGCATAATCTCAGGCCATCAGATGAAAAAGAAATAAACTTTTCTATTGTAAACATTTTAATTATTTTATTTGGTATAGCAACAGAATCTATATTCTACCTAAAAACAAACAAAAAACCTCATATGATTAAACACTTTTCTAAAATATGTATTTCCTCACCTCTCAGAAAAGGATTTCCCTTAAATCGCTCCATCCCTGTTTAACTAGCAATTTCGACCTCCTTGTAATTAACACAAGGGATCTGTACTCAGTACGTCTCCTAGATGTCTCTCTAATTATAATATTATAATAAAACTAATTAGTTAACAATTATAGATCACTTCCTATTTGTTAGGTACTGTGTTAGGTACTTCAAATACATAAACACATTCAGTCCACATGGTAATTTTGTAATAGAAAATCCTTTGACCAAGATCATGTAGCTCTTAAATATTTGAACCAATATTTAAATCCAGTCAGTTAAATTATGTACATTTTTTATGTAGCTATAAGAGTATCATACTACCTCTGACTCTTAAATTCTGCTTACTCAACTTTTCGTGAAGTGGATTTAAATTAATTGGTAAAATAACAAGGCTCAGCATATGCAACTTGGATACTTATTGTATAAATTATATGTGCAAGACGTGATACTTAACACATACTAAGCACTCATGTATTATGGTGGAAATGCTTATATTTCAGAAATTGGCAAACACCACAAATCAGTTTATTTCCTTTGGAGAGACTAATACTAACAAACCACTTAGTAGGAGAGTCAAGACAAATTCCATAAAGTTTTTACACTCAAAAAATTATTCACATCAGGGATACAAACACATAATTATAACATAAGAAATATAAGACTATTATTAAAATTTATAGGTACAAAGTTGAGGAAACAGTTTAAACACGGCAGAAGTAAAAAAAAAAAAAACTGACACATGGCATCTGAGCTAGATTCTAAGTTAAAATGAGATTAAGAGTTGATATTAAATTTTATGTGTTTGCGATAAAATGTGTATAAGCGAAAGCTTCAATTATTTTTTCTTATTTATATGTTAAGATGTATAACAAACTTAACTTTACACATAGAAGAATAAGATGGTATCTATGTTACCTACATATTGCGTTTCTTGATAAGATTTCCTGCCCATAAATATCTTAATCACTATTTGATAGTTCTAACTTTAAAAATCAATTTTTTAGAGCACTAAAGATCCTCTTATTAAAATGCAAATATATTTGAAAGTCATTTTCTTATAACATCTTAATAGTTATTGGTTTTGAATCTCTGACGTATTAGTAGCCCACATAACTGGCCAGAACTGTAAATTCAAGATAATCAGCCCTTTGGAAATAATTGTGCCCTTGGTTTAGTATGGAAAGTAAAACTTCAATCAATACTTCAAGTGTCACACCATATAGTTAACTTTCTACATTATTCCTCCTTTCGTCACATTTCTAATCACTAAACCGAAGTACTTAATCAGGTCTAGTGGCATTTGCTCCTGTCAAGCTTTATACATCAGAGTTTATGCATTTAATAATGAAGTAAATTTCATACCAAGAATAGGTATGTTGATGGACATTTGCCCTGCTAAAAGGGAATAAAAGGTTTACTTAAATTCTTTATTTCAATATACTTGTCATTAATAACATTAAACAACATTTGAAATTCCAAGCAGTATTTTCAAGTTCAACTTATTGAAAAACAAAAATAAAGAGAAATTATTTAATCAATATTATTTCATATTTGACTGTTTTGCATAATTTTCTCTCCATCTACTCAATGTTATGCATTTACTAAATTTTATTTATCTATTTGTTTATAGATAGATACTTATATAGTTTTAAATCTCAACTACTGAAGTGTTGTGATGGTAGATAACCTCATATGAGCTCCATTGTAAATCTGGGAAAAATTTCCTCTGGTATCCATACATAGGAGTAGGCTAGGTGAATAACAAAATTTATATATATTTTATTCCATAAATACTGCTAAATTTCACTCTATTATACTCTTTCCAGCATTGAATAAGCATTCTTACTAACAATTTTTAATTTTCAACCTTTTTATAAATTTTTATGTATTTGCCAGTCGGATTGGTAAGTAGTCCTATCTAGTTCTTTCAGTTTCACTTTCTCTAATTAGTAAGCTTAATTATATGTATTTTTTCTCTAAGAATTCTGTTTTTTATATTCTACTTGTCCTTTTATACTAGCTTTTCTGCCATTATTATTATTTTTGTTTGTTTGTTTTTTAGTCATTTCTGTTCTGTTTTTTTAACTTCTGTTTTAAAATGTCAACAGAGGTAACCAACCTTGTCTCTCTTCTTTATAATTTGAAAGAAGAAAAGTACAAAGCTCTACATTTTCAGAGTGCACCTATCATCACACATTATGTTTTATATAACATGATGCACTAATTTGTAATTAATGGAACTTTCAGAAGAATTCAGGACCAAAAGAAATGGACTTTGATTGGCTTAAGAAAAGGGATTTTTACTTGAAATACATGCCCAGTAGATTAGCCAATAAGACTACATTGGTATTAGACCCATTTAAGACAATGGTTTTTTCCCCCTCTTCTTTAGAAATTTTCATAGAGTTTCTGGCAACCAACACTAAGGTTCTATTCTTATATTCAAGTATATATAACAATAGAAAATATAAAATTGCAGCTCTTGATGGAGTCTCTCATGTGGCATGGCCTCTCTTAGAACAATTGTTTATTAAAACATTTGATAGATAAGAAGCAATGCACTGGCATTGCAGTGTGATTTTTTAAATCCAGAATCTTCCACTTGTGTTCACACCAAATGCACTCTTTAGAAAGATTTGTTTTGTATCACTAGAAATCACTGTATAAGAAGAGCCTCATTAGAGTAGACTATAGCAAGTTGTTTCAGACTTCCCAAGGTATCTTTAGAGATATCAGCATTCACAGATTCAATTTAGATAGAATTTGGTTAATGAATCAAAAGAATTACAGTCAGGAACTAAACCTTGTGTTTTAGGTCACATTCGAAGAAGAATTTATAAATTAAAGTAAACTTTTTTTTTAAATTTAATCTTGAAAAGTCAATTGGCTATTTCTATGCTTTTTGGCACAAAAATCTAATATTTATGAAAACTACCAGAAAAATGTGCATATAAAGTAGCATCAAGATTTAGGGCATGCAATTACATATTTTCTTAATGTACTAATGAAAAGTAAGGTCTTGTTAATGTACTAATGAAAAGTAAGGCCTTGCGTCTTAGGCAGTTGGAGTTGCCCCAAATATAATACCACAGACTGTGAGGCTTAACAACAGAAATGCATTTCTCACAATTCTGAACCCTGGTAAGTCCAAGATCAAGATGCCAATAGGTCCAGTGTCTAGTGAGAACACTCTGAGTTTCAGAAGCTGTCTTCTCATTGTATTCTCATATAATGTGGAGAGAGATGTCCCTATGCTATCTACTTAACAGTTAGTAATTGTCATAATCTCTCAGTCTGGTTAAAATACTACTTTAGGAAATTATCATTCCAGGGAACCTAGACAAGCATATTTCTTTTCAGAAAAAAAAGTTTGCTTTTGTCTCCTTCCTCCTCTTTTGTTTCCAATTACAAAATGACAAGAGAATTAAAGTTGGTCAGCAATTTTTATCAATAAGAAAGTACTGTACTGAAAGATTTATATTCTGCCTACTTAGTAGTGCCACAAGGACCACAATGCATTTATAATCAGATCAAGTTGGAGTGTGTGTTGTTCAGTGTACTATATTGAATATCTACATAGATGGTGAAAAGAATAACATGAGACCAAAAACCTACTCTATTTTTGTCTTCGTATAATTTAACATGTAGTGAAAGAGTATGCTGGGCTGAATATTGCTTCCTCAAAATTTATGTCTATTCAAGTGACTTTGTTTAGAAAACGGATATTTGCAAATGCAGTTAGTTGAGATCATACTAGGTTAGGTTGGGCACTAAATCCAATGACAAGTGTTCTTATAAGAAGGCAGGCCATGTGAAGATGCCCAGGGAAGAAGTCATGTGACAATGGAGACAATGATTAGAGTTTCCATTGTTGGAAAAGTTTATGCTGTTAATAAGTGATGGAAAACTGTACTACAGTATAATAAAAATAAAATTATATTCCTAATTTTTTTAAAATGCAGTCTGGAAGTTAAAGCAATTTATGATAAAAACATAAAACTGAAACTACCTAGGGAATTTCGGTCTTGTTATCTGAAATATAATGCATATCTGCAATAAAATAATTTTTTCTAAATGTTTTTTAAATTTCTTATGCAATTCAATTTTAATCTACTGATTTTAATTTGTGTTCAGTACATTTCCAATATTTAAAGCAATGTTTAATATTTATGAGAGGACCATCAAAAAGTCCTTTATTGATGAGCTGTTATGGGTAAAAAGTCCTTTAGTACTTGCTCACTGGAAATTTGTCTTCCCAGCCCTTTTCCTCCCTGAATACCTAGAATTTCAAAATGTAGTGTATTGGCCTCCAGTCAGAGTAAAGCAGTCTACTCATGAAATACTGTGTCATTCACCATCTGGATAGTCTTTCTTGGCTTTCAAATGGTGTGTTTTCTTTTTTGTAATTAGAGACATATTTTTTCAGTGTCAAAAGAGTAATATGGAAGAAAAAAACAAAGGTTACCATTTATACAGAATATGAAGTGTCAAACATTCCAGGTTATTTTCCAAAAATAGATAGTTTTAAGATTCTGGAAAGCTATCTCTTTGTATACAGGTGGTTAACACAAGGGTGGTGTAGCAGGAAATAGAACACAAACAAAAAGACAAACGCTTCAGCAATTTTCTCCAAACTTGGAATTAGTAGAATCTAATAAATCACCTGTTAAGTTTATAAAAGTCTTAATTAAGTAAAACTTTTCCTCTTTTTAAAGTTATTTAAAAAGCAGAGTATTTTAAAGGAACTAATTTTAATGCAGTAAAGCGTCATAATAATTTCGATGTATTTTTAAGTTGAAAATAAGGAGCACATTGAAATTTAGAAATTCAAATGTTAATGTGCTATCAACAAACATGGGAAATCATGTTGCAGAAAGGCAGATGAATACCAAGTTTGAGAAAAGACATGTTTGCATGAAATTTTAAAAGAATGACTCTATAAACATAGAGAAAGTCAGGCAAAGAGAAGCATAGAAATCTTGAAAAATATCTGTTTGAAAAGGAAAGCACTCAGAATTTCAGTTGAAGGGACGAGGAGGAATTAAATTGAAAGTCACTTGTGTAATAGCATACATAAATAATATTTGACACATCTGCTACTCTAAGAAAACAGTTGCTCTTAAGTTACGGATGAATGAAAATGCAACCATTTAGTTTCATTCAGGTGGCCATGGTTAAACAGCACTTCTCTTATTAAGCCTCTCCTCTCTTACAACACACGTGTCTTTTAAAGAGGCCTTGGGGGTAATATGTTAGCTGCACAAAGTTTCTTTATCTGGAGATTTGTGGCCTTTGTGGAGTTTTGTTTTATTGCTGTTGTTTGTGTTTGTTTTGTTGTTTCATGAGCTGACTCATTCTTATCTGCCAGGACCTAATCATCTGGAGTGTTAAAATTACTCCTTTGCATTATTCACTTTGAGGTGGACAAGGCATTCTCATTTGTAAAGAATGCTCTTCCTACGCAAGACTTGCAATAACTATTAAGTCTTAGAATAATACGCAAAACACCATACTTTAATGTTACCTGTGAACGTTAATTATCAGGAGCAGCAATATTTAAAATAACATCAAAACTAATATAATTTCTGTCTCTCCTCAATTGCTTCCATTGAATAGTAGATGATCAATTCTGTAGAGTGAGCAGCTATCTCGAGCATCCCAGAAGCAACTTTCTTCCTGAGGCATCTTTTGTACCTCCTCCTGAGTTATGTAACATCACTCTTTCTTCAGATTATCACCTATGGCCAGTGCCCCTTCTTTCTTTATAATAGAAGGGTTGCAATTCATCAGTAAGACAAGCTCACATCATGTGGAACATTACAAGCATAGAGGATAGCACATAGACCTATTAATTAATTGGTTAATTAGCTTCACAATAGAAAAAGTATTCAATGACTTAAAGATTTTCATACTTTATATACAATGTTTGATTAGATCCACAATTTTGTAAATTATAAAGTAGTTATATTTTAAAAAATCTGTCATGTGGATATTCTTATTAGAACTTATAATTAAATATCTCTTCAGCTTTGCAACTAAAGGAGCTTGAAGCAATATAGCAACACACCCAATTTCCATTAAGTTGACTTGCTCACAGCTTTTAACAAAAACAGAGTAACAAATTTTCCTGGAGCAATTCAAATCAGTTTTCTTCAATTTATAACTTCAAAAAGCTGCATATGAAATTCATATATGACCTGCTGGCTAGTCAGCTGTAAATTCAGAGTTTTCTAAGCAATTTAGATTTTATTTTTTTTTGTTCGACAATTAAATTTTATTTTAATCTTAAAGTGTGATAATAAGACAGACTTCAACATTTTTATGCATGCTAAGATGCTATCATTATCCACATTAAAGAAATAAGTTCAACAAAATTCTATAGTCTTCATATTCAATTAAATTTTAAAAAGACATTTCATACTGTTATTTCTTTCTTTTTTTCCCCCTTCTTTAAAACCACACCTTTAATTGCACTCAGGGGCCTGGTGCCCTTCTGCGTGTAAAGCAGACATGCTAACCACTATGCTATGGAGCCACCCCTGTCATTTATTTCTTTCTTAAAAGAGAGTTCTAAGGAAATAAAATTTGATGACATATGAAGGCCAAAAAATATACCCATAAATTATGTTAAAGTTGGATGTACAGATGTGAAGATTTTATTCAATTCTATGTAAAACTTGAATACTTGTTTAACTACTACTTTTTAAAAATAACTTATCTATGTTTACTGAATGCCTACTATATAAAACATAAAACTCTTAATTCTTACAAGTGTAAGTTTTTCTGATAATTAGTAAAAAATATTGGATAATTTTATGTTTTCTTAATTTTTAAGTACAATGTCCTAAAATATGAAACAATAAAATTTATTTTGTAACACATTACTTAAATGAGCTATTTATTAGATACTCAACCTTTAAAATTTAATTAATATTTAGAACATGGTTCATATTTATAAATACATAATTAAATATTTCTTGGAAAAAATATTTAGGTAATATGAAATATAAATAAATGTTAATTGGACAAATTTCCAGTAAATCCTTCAATAGACAAAGTAGTTAAATAATTTGCTCATGTATATTTTTATACTTTCACACTTTTTTTCCTCAGTAAGTCAGCTGTAAGTTCTAGTTTAAGGTTGAGAAAAGCTATCTTCTAGGAGTACTAATTTTTTTTTTTTGGTACTGAATATTAAGCTATGTTAATCTTATTTATACGGATATCTGATATCTGAATACTAAGGCAAACTTTCTCCCTTACTGGTCTGTAAGGCTAGATAACTTTGAAACGCTTGCTAAAGTTACTTTACTTTTCCAACAATTAAGTAGAACACCTCTGTTAAAATAACACACTTCCAAGACCTTGGTCTATTTGGTAAATCAATGAAAGTCATACATATTTAGAAAATTTGTCAAGGCCTGGCATAGAGTATCAAGATTTTAATAAAGTGCAATATCTTACTTTTTATGGTTGGATCATTAAAAGTGTAAAATGCAAAAATGGAATTTGAGGTAAGTCTGGACAAAGGACAGAGATAGGTAAAACAATCTGATCAGCTAGGGTAAAGTTTCCTCTGCTTGTGACCCAAGTGTTTTTGTGGCTTGTTGGGTTGTTTGTTTGTTTTGTTGTTTGTTTAATTATAAAGTTGTACAGGGATGTAAAATGGATTGATGAAATATGAAAGTGTCTGGGCCCAAGGCAGGCTGCCTAAAGATATCCCACAATAGCATGTTATTTTGAATTAAAGTTGCTTATGAAACACCACATGTAAGAAGATAACCCTGACTTCTCTGTTCTCCTTACAGCAGGAGATAAGTCTCCCATGTGGTAGGTGCCCCCTCTGCTCCAGAGGGCTGAGAGACAAACTTATCACAAAAGTTTAAAGAATCCAGAGTCCAAAAGGTTTTATAAACAAACCTGTGTTGCCTTTTCTAAGTTACTACCCAAGTCCAAACTTTGCTTAGATTTCATTTTGATGAGCACTAACTTTCTTTGTCCTGTCAATTTCTCACAAATTATTGTTTGTCTAATAAGTATAAAAGACACTTGTTTGATGCTTCCTTACAGGATCATTTTTGACCTGACTACCATATTGTGATTCTCCCGTACACACATATTAAACTAGTTTTCTCCTGGTAATCTTGTTTTGTGTCAATTTTATTATTTTATTACGAGTCCAACTGTAAGATCTAAAGAAGGGTAGAAATGGGGAATTCTCCCCCTCCCTAACAAAAGTCAGTATATGTGATATTCATTTTAACATTTTCTAAGTTTCTCTGAGTAGAGTTTGACCTGTGTGAGGCCTGTCTTCAGTGGCATGAAAATTTCATGTAGACCATTAGGCTTCCATAAATTTTGAGGATTAATCATATCCATCAATGCTAATGCTGAGCCCTAGTACAATATTTTTATTCAAAAATAAGATAGCAAAGTGTGGGCCCCAGGCCTGTCTGGTCCCAGGCGTGGCTACAACCCAGGCTTGCTGCGGCTAAGGACATGACCTCAGATCCAGCATGGTACGTTAAACGCAGTAGTGCACCTGAGCCTAGCTTAAGTAACAATGACTCAGCTTGCTGTACCATGCATGTGTGGTGGAATGCCACTATTGTTCTCTTGTATGTAAGCCCATGCTGTCCCCATAATAAGGGCTTAGCTTGCAGTCTCGTCCTCATATCAGCTCCTAGTGCGATTTTCTAATTGCATGTCTCAGTGCCTAAACTTTCCCTTCTCAATAAGCACGGCACTGACGCAAAGATTTAGATCACACTGTGAAGTTCACAGTTTACAGTGGGATCACAATTACCTTCATCTCTCAAAGTGCTGTTACAAATTTTGGAAGTCTACTAGGCTGGATAGAGTAGGGTTGTTGGAAGAGTAATTATAACTCTACAAGGGAGTATAGAATAAAAGAAAATAAAGTACAGAGACTGCTACTTCTCAACACTTTTTCCAATACCAAACGGCATCATGGGAAGTTGGACCCATAACCCAAAGACAAAAATAAAAGCGGGAGAGACCCCCAGAGATTTGAGGGGTAACAGGCAGAGTCAAGGAGGTATATGTATAATAATCAGCAGAGCCAATGGCTGCTCAAGGGTCCAGCAAGTTGGTCGAAATGGGTAATTAGATTTTAGAGGAGTTAGAAAGACAACTTCCTTAATAAAACAAAATTGGAAACTCCATGGGTTAACTTCGGCAGGAGAAGCACAAAAACAAAACAAAACAAAACAAAACAAAACAAAACAAAAAACAAAACAAAACAAAACAGAGAATGTACAAGAAAATATCCCTCTCTCATATAAATATAAGAATTGTTCTCAAATGTTTTTCTGTCACTCAGCTTTTCAATTCTAAACTGAGGCTAGTTTCCACAAAAAATATATTTATTTAATATTTGCTAAAAAATTTAAATTTGACTCAAAGTTTTTAACGGTTACAGATGTAAGGACAGAAATGAAAAAATTGAAAGAGCCAATGAATTTAATAAATATATTTCATTAAGCATACAGTTTACTTATCATCATTTCATCCCACCCAGCTCTCTTGAGTTTGTAAAAAATATCATGCATGTTTCTATCACTGGAAAAACAGGATGTAACTGGGGATTGAATAAATATTTGTCAGTCAGATTTTTTTTTTCATCTTTGGCACTGGGATTTTATCAAAACATATTATAGTATTTGTATAAATTACTCTTTTGCAGTGGAATTGAGAATACTAAAGGGGAAGAAAAAGTTGGAAGAAGAACTTAGAGTATGAGATATTGCAGGGGAAATCATTCAATTACATCTTCTAAGGACAAAGAAGAAACAAAATAAAATTAGAAATTTAAGTCTGAGTATGGGTCCCAGGCCTGGTGGGTCCCAGGTCTAGCTGTGATCCAGGCTCGTGGCTAGGAATAGGACCCCGGATTTAAAATGCTACATTAGTGCAGTAGGGCACCTGAGAACTAAAGTATGTAAACATAATTCATCTTAATCTATCACGCATGGGTGGCTGAATGCCATTATTGTATTCTGATATATGTGGAGCCCATGTGGTTGCCTGAGGAGTAGAAGAGGAGCAGAAGAAGAGCAGGAGTTGGTGCCTGCCATTTCATTATCATGTCAACTCTCTCACGTGTTCTTCCAACTGAGGATTTCACCACTAAAACCTTCTCGATTAGCTCTATACTGACACTGAGATTAAGATAATCTTAAGTATTTTTGTTAATTAGAAAAAGCCAAAATAGAGTTTAAAATCCCTTTCTGGAGATTGCTTAGGTGTGAAAAAAATTGTCAAGTACTGACTTTAGAAAATTTTGCCTAAGATGCAAAAAATAGAAAAATTCTCAAGTTCCCATTGTTCCAATCTTTGAATAATTATTTAAATTAAATCAAGAATTAAATGCCTGCTTTGACTTAAAATATGTTAGTGTACTGACCTGGGCTTTATAACTTAATATCTTATGAGTACTAATCTATTTTAATTAGATGGGTACAGAAAAAATGAAATGCAAAACATGTTAATTAGATCAAAGATCTCAGTGTACTTTGCATGGTTCCAGGACCCAGAGGTCGAAATCCAGAAGGATGTGAAATGAAATGGAGGGAATAAAAAAGAAGAGCCTCATTTAGAGTTGAGCTTTTAAATGCAGATGCTGTGGGTGAGGGACTAAATTTAATTATGTTTTACGGTGTATGTGATGAGAATATATTTTCATTTAAAACCTTTCTATAGATCATTGTAACTGAACAAAGTTGAATTTTATCTGAAAAAAATTTTTTTCTCATTATGACCCAACAATAGCTATTTCCAATTATAAAAAGTATCTTTTGAATAGCCGTGATAATTAATTGAAACTGTGGTCCTTACAAATGAATAGGTAGCACTGACTGATTGATTCATAACTTTCTAACACATTAATTATCAAGTGTATTTTTTTAAAAGTACAATATTTCGAGAATCTTTTTTAGCCATCCTCCGTACCTAAGACTGATATGAAAAAAAAAAAAAGAAAACTTCAATTTTTGGAGGTATATTTGCAACAGACACAATAAATTTAGAATTTCACACTTAAAAAATAATTTGGTAAAACTTTATAATTTGATTCTTGGATTAATTTTCTTTAAATTAACCTAATTTTATTATTTTTGCTATGTGATTAGTTATAATGATAAATAATAACATTAAAAAATTAAACAGAATAGATGAAATTTGAGAAAAGAAGTTTAGGAAGGGGCAGATACTTGAGAAAACTGTGCAGGTAGAACATTAAACCGATTTACCTTAAATTCAGTTTGGTAAGTTGTCTGTTAATGTGTGTGTGTGTGTGTGCGTGTGCGCGTGTGCGCGCACATGTATATGCACCATGTACATTTTATCATTAAGAATAGTAAAATACACATTTTTAAAAAAGGAATCTCTTTCATAGATTGTTCTCTAAATGGGCAAGGAACAATATATTTCTTATTAACTCTTAACTTCGGCTCAACTTCCTATATGCCTATCAGGCAAGAATTCTGCTTTCCTAATTTTGTTTTTCTCTGTTTCTAAAGGTCCCAGTATCCATGTGTCACCTCATTCATCTATTTCTACTGTTCTCTACAGCCTGCACTATCCACATCGACATCTCTTCTCTTGATTTTCTTTTGCACAAACAAATCTCTACATCCTTAAAACCCAAATATACTAGCTGCCTCACCGAAATCTGATATTTCTTTTCCACAAAGTCAACAACTGCTATCATTAATTGTTCTGTACCAGATATCGTTTTAACCCTACATGTATTATCTTAATAGTCACAGAAATTGTATTACTAGGTACTATTATTTTTAATCTATAGTTGAAAAAACTGAGAGGCAATATTATTTAAGCAACTGGGTCAAGGTTACTCAGCTATTAAGTATAAGAACCAGGATTGAAAGAAACCCACGCATAGTTTAATCTCGTCCTTCTGCTGTTTCCACTGCATGCTGTACTCACATGGCCTTCTTTGAAAACACTGAAAACACACTTTCACTAGATGGATCAAAAGGTCAAACTTGGCCAATGGCTGGCCATGAGTTGGAGCTGTGAACCTGGACAAGAGTGAAGTAAATTTCTTACATATGAATCAAAATCATCAACTTGGCAAATGTGGCATACTACTTTCAGAAATTGCACCCAACTCTCTTCCAGAGATCACCTCATCATTATTGTTTTCACTGTTTTCTGATCATTTTTACTGTTTCCAATTGTTCTCTTATTGTCCATCTGCTATTGCTTCATTTTATTTCCCAGACTGTTTAACCCAACAAATTCTCTTACCTAAACTCCTGAGAAACTAAGGTGACTTTATATTATTTTTTTAAAATTGTTTTTATTATTTTTTTGAGAAGTCAACAAGGTCTAGAGTTTAAAACACTGAATTTGAAATAAAAACCTATGGATTTTAAAGTTTGGTCGGCCATCAAATGCTGGGTGACAATAGGTAGATGGCTTCTCTGAGATTTAACCGCTCATCTATGTAAAACAGACAATACCTAGCCTTTCTCACAGAACTATTATAAGTTTCAAATTCAATAAAGCACGCAAAAAGCCACTAAAATCCTCTATAAAATTTTAGTTCTTCATTGGTCCTGTTATCTTCCTTTAAATTATCTTGGCTATTTGATTCTATTGATATTAAACTGCTTTAATCTTTTTTAAAAATCCACTATCTGAAGATGAGTTTTGATATATATGCTGTGTTAGAGTATCTAAACAATGAAAGGAAATATATAAGCATAATCCCTTATTGCTATTTTTTATAAAGAAGGCAACGATAAGATGTTCCTGCTAACTGGCATTCTGCATCTGTCTTTAAAAATATTTATTTATTTATTTGTATTAATATTTTTATTTTTAAATTACAGTTTATTATTATTTATTTATTTCAGTTTTTTAATGCCACCACATATTTGACCCCTTTTACTCCATTTACCTCCCTCTTCCTCCCTCCACCTTCTGGGACCATAATCTATTGTCCATATCCATGAGTTTCTGTTTGTCCTGTTCATCTGTTGGTTTTAGGTTTATATCCCACATGTAAGTGATATCGTGTGGTTTTCAACTTTTTCTGTCTGCCTTGTTTCACTTAGCATGATTATCTCGAGGTCCATCCATGTTGCTATAAATGGCATTTCCTCTCTTAAGGCTTAGTAATATTCTATTGTATATATGTACCACAGCTACTTTAGTCAATCATCTATCGTAGGATACTTTGGTTGCTTCCATGTCTCGGCCACTGTGAATAATGCTGCTATGAACATCAGTGTGCAAATATCTTTTTGGATATGGGTTTTCAAGTCTTTGGGGTAAATACCCAGTAGTAGAGGGATTGCTGGATCATATAATAGATTGATTCTTAATTTTCTGAGGAAACTCCATACTGTTTTCCAAAGTAATTATATCAATTTGCAGTCCCTCCAGCAGTGTATGAAGGTTCCTTTTTCTCTACATCCTCTCCAACGTTTGTTATTACTTGTCCTGTGGATTATAGCCATTCTAACAGGTGTGAGATGGAATCTCATTGTGGTTTTGATTTGCATTTCTCTAACAGCTAGTGATGTTGAGCATCTTTTCACATATTTGTTGGTCATTTGTATGTCCTCTGGGGAGAAGTTTCTGTTCAGCTCCTCTGCCCATTTTTTGATTGGATCGTTTGGTTTTTTTTATTGCTATTGAGTCGTATGAGTTCATTGCATATTTTGGATATTAGGCCTTTATCGGAGGTGTTGCTTGCAAATATATTTTCCCATTCAGATGGTTGTCTCTACCTTGTTGATGGTTTCTTCTATTGAGCAGAATCTTTTTAGTTTGATGTTGTCCCATTTATTTATTTTAGCTTTTACTGTCTTTGCCTTTGACGTCAAATTCAAAAAATCCTCTTTAAGTCCAAGGTCCTCAAGATTAGTTACTATGTTTTCTTCTATGCATTTTATTGTTTCAGGTCTTATGTTCAGGTCCTTAATCCATTTTGAGTTAATTTTCGTGTGTGGTGATAGATAACAATCTAGTTTCATTCTTTTGCAGGTGGATTTCCAGTTTTTCCAGCACCATTTACTGAAGAGGTTTTCCTTTCTTCACTGTATGTTTTTGACTTTTATTGTCAAAAATTATTTGTCCATATAAATATGGGTTTACTTCTGGACTCTTAATTCTCTTCCACTGGTCTGTGTGTCTGGTTTTTTGTTTGTTTTGCAAATACCATGCCGTTTCTATTACTGTCGCTTTGTAATATAATTTGAAGTCAGGCAGAGTGATGCTTCCAGACTCTTTCTTTTTTCTCAGGATGACTATGCCAATTTGAGGTCTTTTGCATTTCATTACAAATCTGTTGATTCTTTGTTCCGTTTCTTTTAAAAATGCCAATGAGATTTTGATGGGAATTGCATTATATCTGTATAATGCTTTAGATAATGAGATCATTTTAACTACGTAGATTCTTCCAATTCAAGAACTCAGAAAATCTTTCCATTTCTTTGTATCTTCTGCAATTTCTTTTAATATGGTCTTATAGTTTTCATTGTATGTGTTCTTTACATGCTTCATTATATTTACTTCTAGGTACATTATTCTTTTTGTTGCAATTGCAAAAACAATTATTTTTTCTATTTATCTTTCAGGCACTTTGTTATTAGAGTATAGGAATGCTATGGATTTTTGAACATTGATTTTGTATCCAGAAACTTTACTGAATTTGCTTATTGTTTCTAGTAGTATTTTCATGGAGTCTTTAGGACTTTCCATATAGGGAATCATGTCATCCTCAAATAGTGACAGTTTCACTTTTTCGTTTCCTATTTGGATGCCTTTATATCTTTCTTTGGTGTGATGGCACTTGCTAGGGCTTCTAATATTACATTGAATAACAGTGGAGATAGTAGACATCCTTGCCTTGTTCCTGATCATAGAAGGAAGGTTTTTAGTTTTTCAACATTAAGTATAATGTTGGCTGAGGGTTTGTCATAGACGGCCTTCATTATGCTAAGGTATTTTCCTTCTATACCAATTTTGTTAAGAGTTTTGATCATAAATAACTGCTGTATCTTGTTGAAGGCTTTTTCTGCATCTCTTGATATGATCATATGATTCTCATTTTTTAATTTATGTGGTGAATCACATCAATAGATTTACATATGTGGAACCATTCCTGTGCCTCTGGGATGAAGCCCAACTGATCGTGGTGTATAATATTTTTAATATGTTGCTGTATTTGGTTCGCTAGTACCTAATTTGGGATTTTTGCATCTGTGTTCATGAGAGATATTGGTCTGTAGTTTTGTGTGTGTGTGTGTGTGTGTGTGTGTGTGTGTGTGTGTGTGTGTGTTATCTTTACCAGATTTTGGTGTCAGGATGATATTGGGCTCATAAAATGAGTTGGGAAGAATTGCCTCCTCTTCAATTTTTTTGGAAGAGTTTGAGAATAGGTATTAAATCTTCTTTGAATGTTTGGTAGAGTTCACTGGTAAAGCCATTTGGCCCTGGACTTTTACTTTTTGATAGGTTTTTGATGATTGTTTCCATTTCTATATGTCTGATCGGTCTATTTAGATTTTCCAGTTCTTGATTCAATCTAGAAAGGTTGTATCTTTCTAAGTACTGGTTCATTTATTCTACATTACTAAATTTGGTGTTGTATACTTTTTCATAGAATTCTTAAACAATCCTTTGTATTTCATCCCTGATTTTGTTTATTTGCGTCCTCTATTTTTTTTTTCTTTAGTGAGTCTGGGCAGGAATTCGTCGATTTTATTAACCTTCTCAAAAAACCAGCTCTTTGTTGCATTTATTTTTTCTCTATATATATTTTTTGTTTTCAATTTCATTTATTTCTATTCAAATTTTGATTATTTCTTTCCTTCTGCTGACTTTAGGCTTTATTTGTTCTTCCTTTCCTAGTTTTTTAAGATGAAGTGTTGGGTTATTTATTTGGGCTCATTCTTGTTTTTGGATATAGGCCTGTAGTAATATGAACTTTCCTCATATGATTGCTTTTGCCATGTCCCAAAAGTTTTGATATGTTGTACTATCATTATCTTCTGTTTCTTTGTGTTTCTTGATTTTTCTTTTCATTTCTTCTCTGACTCAGTTATTCTTAAGTAGTATGTTGTTTAATCTCCTTGTATTTGTGGTTCTTTCTGCCTTCTTCATACAGTCGATCTCTAGTTTCAAAGCATTATGACCAGAGAATATGGTTGATATGTTTTCAACCCTCTTATATTTGTTAAAGCTATCTTTGTGACCCAGAGTGTGGTCGATCCTTGAGAATATTCCATGTAGACTAAAGAAAAATGTATAAATAGTGTTTTGGGATGGAAGGCTCTATAAATGTCAACTATGTCCAGTTGGTCTAATGTGCCATTTAAGGATGTTATTTCTTCATTAATTTTCTGTTTGAATGATCTGTCCATATCCAACAGTAGGGTATTTAGTTCCCTTACTACAATAGTGTTTTGGTCTGTTTCTCCCTTTAGTTCTGTTAGTGATTGCTTTACATATTTCGGGGTTCCCTGATTGAGAGCATAGATATTAATAAGTGTTATGTCTGCTTGGTTCATGATTCTCTTTATCATTATGAAGTGTCCCTTGGTATCTTTCTTTACCTTTTATAATTTTGAAGTATATTTTGTTCGATATTAGTACCACTATTCCCACTTTCCTCTGAATGCCATTTACTTGAAATATCATTTTCAACCCTTCCACTTTGAGTCTTCTTATAGCCATTTTATCTTTTGCTTTCCGGTAGCTCAGTGTTTCCATTGCTTCCTTTTCCTTGTGTTTCTATTTTCTTTATTTTGGTTGTGTTTTGTGGGTTTTCCCTCTGGTCATTCTTGTTTTATGTTATATACTTCAGTTCTGAATCTTTAGTGTGTCGTTACCATTACACTAGTTGTCCCTTTTCTTCTGAATGTGTCTTATCTCCATTCTCCTTTGAGAATTTGAATCTTTGAATCCTTCCTTTTTCAATCATTGTTGTCTAAATTTATCCTTAAGTATGATGAACGTTTATTACTATTGCTCTGGCAAATCTCTTCTTATTTTAAGTTTATAATGCCCTGTTCTTAGTTAAGGGTTGCTCTCCTCTGCTTTTATCTGCCTGCTAGTCACCTTACTTCCTTTTAGGTTTTTTTTTTTTTTTTTTTTTTTTTTTTTTTTTTTTTTTTTTTTTTTCTATCATTTGTTTTAGGTGACCTGATTCCTTTCAGTATTTCCTTTAGTGCAGCTTCATAGTGGAGAATTCCCTGAATTTTTGTATGTCTGGAAAGGTCTTCATTTCTCTTTCATATCTAAAGGAGAGCTTAGCTGGATATATTATTCTAGGCTTGTAGTTCCTTTCACTTAATGGTTTAAAAATTTGATTCCGCTCCTTCCTGACCTTTAGGTTTGTGCTGAGAAGTCCAACGATAATCTAATGGGTTTTCCTTTATAGGTTACCATTTTCTTCTCTATGACTGCCCTGAGAATTCTGTCTTTGTTGTTGATTTTTGATAATTTTAATACAATGTGTGTTGAAGAAGGCTTTTTGGGGTTGAGATAATTCTATTGTCTTCTTGAAATCTGAGCTCCAGCTCATTCCTTAGATTTGGGATAGTCTCACCCACTATTTGTCTGAAAATGTTTTCTAATCCCTGATCCTTTTCCTCCCCGTTGAGAATTCCCATTATTCTTGTTTACTCTCCTAATAGTATCATCTAGTTCTTGTATTTCTCTTTCATTATTTTTTTATTCGGTTTTTCTCCTCTTCCTTCTGATTTATTTCTAGATTTCTGTCTTCTATATGACTGATTCTTTCCTCCATTTGGTTGATTCTATTCTTAAGCTTCTTATTTCATTTTTCAACTCTTGCAGTATGTTCTTTATCTCCAGAAGTTCTATTTGGTTCTTTTTGAGGGTTTTAATTTCTTTGCTAAAGAACTCATTCTGCTCATCTAGTTGTTTTCTCAGTTCCTGAAGTTGTTGATATGATTCATTTTGGATCTCACTGAGTTTTTTCAGAAGTACCATCCTGAATTCTCTGTCATTTAAGTTACACATTTCTATGTCTATAAGCTTATTTTCTGGAAATTTTTCTCTTTCTTTCTGAGCTGCCTTGTCACCTTGTTTGTTCACGGTGTTTAATGGACTATTTCTCTGCCTGGGCAATAATGGAAGTATATTCTGTTTTTATTTTTATTTTTTTCCCAGAAAGATTTATTATATAATGGTCCCTAGCCTGTTGCAAAAAAGGTGTTTTTCTTTTGGTTTACAGTAGGTGGCATCTAAGCCTCTTGGAGCTCTGCTTTATATAGTCTTAATAATGTCTTTTATTTTTTTTTACAGATGTTTAATCATGCTTGCTACCCTTGATTTCAAGTCCTGTCAGTGTTAGTGACAGTTTCAGTAGCATTTGCTCATATTCCCCATGGGCTCCGTGGTGATCTGTCTTAGAGGGTATGAGGGATGGGCCCTCTGGGTTGGGGATTGGGGGTGCGGCTCTGCCTCAGTTTTGCTGCTGTAGCTGGTAAAAATCAAGTGTTGTTTCTCTGCCATCCCCGATTTTCTGCTGTCAGTTTCTCTGCCTTCTGCCTTGATTACTAGGCACTGCTGCTGGCCACTTGGAATTCACTGCTTTCCCAGACAGGGCCATTCAGGGAACTCACTGCACCTTCTCCCCTCCCCTTCCTCCTACAGAGAGCTTCAGAGGCTGCAAGAGGCAGCTTCTTTGTGCCTCCCAGTCCACTTCCCGACACCCACGGTTCCAACCTGTGGAAGCTCTTATGTGCAGATCCCACTCTCAGACATGCTGGTGTGCAGTTTGGGTGATTTTGTTGAGTTTTAGATGTTCAGCTTATTGTTGTTTCAAGGAGAGAGATCTGGGGATGTCTCTCACTTCACTATATTTAATCCAATTGCCTCTTGATTTTCAAAACCATTTTTTTTTCTAAAACTATAACCATCGAAATGGCTTTTCCTTATGAAAATGTTGACTGAGTTATTGCAAATCAAATCATATTAATTTTCAAGACACACAAGAGTTTAAATAAATATGTTTTAGAAGTTCTTGTTACTATTTAAAATGTAATGAGACTTTCCACTGGGCTTAGCATAACCTATGCATTCAATCTAGTGCAAATTCATTAACAACTTTATTATTATTATTAATTATTTTTATGATTTCCATTTCTGGGACAAATAAATGTCCTTGAAAAAAATACATACTTCTAGACCATTGATGGAGGATATAAAAAGCAATGCGAAAAAAATGTAAGAAATAAAGTTTCTGCATGCTGAGAAGACTACAGAAGACTAAGAAGATCTTTCCTGTGTTTTGGAGAATGTCGTTCTTGTTCTTCAGGTCAGCTTTCTTTTGCTAGAAAGACTAAAATAAAATATAGCTGCCAAGAATCCAAGTTCTTGAAATTAAGTAAGAATGAGTGTCTGATGCAGTAGACTTTAGATATTACAAAATAACCAAAACATTTCTTTGCTTGTATTCTCCCTGAGCATCTTCACGCTGCTCTAATTTTATGAAATGCATAATACCTTTAAGGATAGAGGCATATGCTCATTAATGTGGCAGACTGATCACGATTGGCTGAAAAATCAGCATATAGTAAAACATTAAAGTCCACCATTTAAAATAACTAATCAGAAGAAGTATTGGCACTTTCACTTAACTCCCTAATTAACTTTTGGGTATTTGAATCCAAAACCAATGAATAGAGAAGTGACAGTTCATCTAGATTAAAGTTTTTTGATGTTCTATTTAATTAATATATATCATCTTTTGCTTTAAAGCCAATTTGGTTTTATTTTTACTCTTCTTTGTTAATAAACCGTGATTGTGTCTTCTAATGAATAAACATGAAACACACCTGGCAGTTGTCTCATGGCTCATTATATGCTATGGGCCACTCTGAGAAGCTGCTTTACATGACATTTAAGCCAGTGCATGCAGAGATAATCACATTTTATTATTTAAATCAAATTTTGGAAAAAAAGAGCTCTCCTTCTTGACATCAACATCTAAGATGAAGGTGTGGTTAGTTGAATCATAATTCAACCCATAATTCTTGTTTTGATCCAAAAATGACAGTTCTCTACACATACATATGTATGTGCTATAATGTGAGCTAAGGAGGTAATGTTAACACACAAGGACTGTTGTGATTTCTAGCACATTTTTATTCATTAATTATTAATTATGTATTTTCATATTACCACATTGTTTTGTAAAGTCCTGTGAATATTTCATGGGGACTAGGAACTAAGAATCTAAAAGGACATTATGACATTTTCCTGAGATGAAATTGTGTCCCTAGAGACCTCATCATCATGGACCCATGAATTTCTAAGATGCTACAATATACTCCATTTTTGATTCAGATCCTCCACTTTTAATACCATGCTGTCTCTTGTGCATATAATTTCTTCTTGGGAAAAAGCACAATGAGTGCTCTAAATGGTAATCTATTATTCTCTTGTTAGTTAATAATGTTTACTGTGGCTGGGAAACTGTGCAAACTATATTGCCAAAGAATAAAGCTTAGAAGAAAGAGACCAACCAAAATATTCACAATACACAAATGAAGTATATTAAGGTCATAATTCCTTTCAGGCAGATTATGTTATAATTCTGCTATATAACCATAAGATACATGCATGATCCACGTAAATGAAAGTAGTTTGCAATGAATCTGTATGTAAATGATATTTTAATGTATTTTTCCAATGGAAATAAAGTTTTTAAATTATGGTGTTAATACCAGAGAGAGAGTGTGTAAATTTGCTTGATTGATGAAAGTTATAGGACAGAGTATTCAAAGAAATGTCTCTGGTGTAATGAAAATTGAAAAGCAATTTTGAATTTTCAAGGAAGGAGGTCTCCACAAAAAGTTTTTCTCTTAATATTTTACTAGATGCTTAGAAACACCAAGTGTAATCCTAATATGTGAATTAATATAGATTTTAATAAGTTCCTCAAGATTCTAAAATATTTGCTTACACATTTCTACTTTGATTTATTTTATGGGACAAAAACCTGAAATAACTATAGTTATAAGAAACCCTGGTAGGTTTTTTGACCATAATTGTGGAGTTAATTTTCAAATGATGCTAAAATACACACAGAGAGACACACATAGAGCAGGAAGGGAGAGAGAGAGAGAAAGAGAGAGAGAGAGAGAGAGAGAGAGAGAGAGAGAGAGAGAGAGAGAGAGAGAGAGAGAGAAAGAGAAATAAAAATAGAGAGAGAGGGAGAGAGAGAGAGAGAGAGAACAAACGATATGATTGGAGAGATTTGAGTTGGTTAACAAATGCTGGGAAATAGTATTCTTGAAGAAATATAGTATAATGAAGGAAAAGACTGGGTAGTTTTTTTTTTTTGAGGGTCAGTTGACACATTTGCTTATTTACAGATATGGGAAAAAATTGTAATGAGATTTAGGGCAAAAAACAAAACAAAACAAAACAAAACAAAACAGAACAAAACAAAAACCTCTGGACTGAGAATCATACTTTAGACCCAGTTCTGTCTCTTCCTTTCTCTGTGGCCTTAGACAAGTCATTCATCTCCAGAACTTCAGTTCCTTCTCTGACAAATGAAGATAATACTTTACCTAAAATAGAGTTAGCTGCTTTATAAATTTCTAGTGAGGTTAATTAACATAGTTAAAAGCATTTGAAGAGTTAACATCATTTTAAAAATAAAATGTGAGAATATAGATGTATTAGTTTTAATCTTGGCTCTATCATTTTTAATCACTTGAGCCTAATTATATAGTGTATATGTGTTTGTATGTGTGTGAATATGAGTATATTTTTTTCATGTTGTCAACTTAATGTTCTTCCCCAAATGCAAATCTAAGCATGTTACTCCCATAGTTTCTCTATAAGGTAAAATTTATATTAATTAGCATATTAGGATTATATTTATTCCGCATCTGGTCTACTTCTATAGCTCCTTTTCTTGGCAAATCTTGTACTCTACTTGACTATTTGCTTTTCATCAAAATTGTGGTCTCCCATGCCTTTGGTCCTTTCTTAAGCTATATCCTTGCATAAAATATCTGCCACTTCATTTATCTGTCACCCATTCTAAAGAATTCAATGTATTTGTGATATTCCCAAATCCTGAATGTGTCCCTACCATTCTGCAGCACAATTTGTGTTTAGCCCCACTGTAGCACTATATTTAACTATCTTGCAATTATTTGTTGCAATTCTATTAGATTCTAAGTTCTTTGAAGGGAAGATGCATTTATTTTTTGTATCTTTCCCTAGATGCAATGCTGAAAGGAAGCACACAACAATGCTAAGAAATGTTTGATTCTTTTTATCTTCTCTACTCTTAAAAATATTTTAATATTATTTCAAAAATCTAATATTAAATTTGGATAGAAACTCCAGGAATGTGGCACTGCATTGAAGGTTTTCTCTGTTTAATTTTGATGTACTTATTTGTGTTGCACAATTCATCCTACTGTGCCAGTTGAATATTAAGAGCTGAACACAATTCAGAATGTAAAAAACTGACCTACTTTACATAAACAGTACAACTTTAGATAAATGTTTTATATGGATTCTTAAAGGCCTTTCTATTACAGTTGAGCTCATACCTCTTAGTGGTGGGGATTAGTCACAGATGGAGACTTCTACCTGAACATAACTGCTGCCAAGGAAGTCCTGTAGAAAACACGTTTAAAAGCTATGACTCAGCAGAAGGTTCCCAAGGTCTGGAGAACACAAGTTTTGGAGTACTTGGTTAAGGGTGCATATCTATGAATTACAAAGGTACATGAGAGCAGGCTGCATGTTTTCTTCAACAATATCAAACAAATACATTTGATTATCGGCACCTATTGATCTTGAAAAGTAGTGTAGAACAAGGCCAAAACTCAGACAAAATTAAGATGTTTAAATTATCTTTCATGATTAGGCTTCCAAATTAGATAAAAAGAATCATATATAAAAGGAGTTTCTGAAAAAAGTAGTATACACTGAGTTCCTAAGGAATGGTGAAAAAGTACTGACACTTTAGAGAGGTGTGACGGGAGTCTTCAGGTAACTTATTATAACAGTGTTGGAGAACTCATATGTCCAATAATTGGAGAATTGTTATGAAACAATTTATTTTATACAGATACTCAATTATTACAAAACATTTAAATACAAGGTACATTTGAGAATATGCATATATAAAGGAAATCCTCAAAACCTCTCATTGGGAGATGTATTTTTTCTAGTAAGTGTACAAATCCTTAATAAATTGGTATATTTACATAGAACAGAGAGATAGGAAAAGAATAATACATTTCATACACACTCATACGTATATACAAAATAAAGGTTTTGATTGGTCCTAGATAAATCTTCAGCACAGCAGATAGTCTAATGGTTCTTTCTCACTGGCTTCAGACAGCTATTAAGAGCTACTATAAATCCTTATTCACAGGCATAAAAGCTAATTACTATCATAGGTGAAGAATCAATTTTTCTCTTCCCTCTGTGCCACCTGGGTTATTATGCAATTAACTACATAAAGAAGATGTCATGTTTTATCTCAAAGTATGTATTCTTGTCCATGATGAGAAGCAGCCACATTAATGTTGGTGAATTGGCCTGAAGTTATTCTCTTGTTCACAACTGTGCACAGTATCTATGCATTTATACAATAAACATGATTGGAAAGTAGATCCTGGGAGTTAAAAAGAAACTGCATACATGATGATATCAAACATCATGGAAAGATGCTGCAAAGAATATATGGCACATGCTTGGAAGAGTTCTGAAATAAGCCTCTATCTAGAACTTGACTCTGTGACTCAATGTCTTATGTCTGTTGAATAATTTCAAGGCAGTATCTCTTTAAATGTTTCTTTTGCCTTATTTTTGTTCTATGCTTTTTCTTGGACTTCAGAACAGAATATGTTAGATCTTTTATTAAGTTATATGTAGTTGCTACACTCTTTTCTGTTTTATTTCTCCTCTTTCAAAAATTTTTATGCTTCAGTCTATAATTTCCTAACGTCTTATTTTTCAGTTCAATAATCTTCTCTTCTGCTCTATTTAATTAGCAAAGTCATCAATTAATTTCTCCATTTTAGCTATTGCACTTTTTAGTTCTAGAATTTCCATTTGAGACTATATATAGAGAGATTCTATTACTCTGGTAAAATTTACGATACCTTCTTCATTTTTAAACATATAAATTGAAATTGTTCATGTCTGAAAATGCTCATATCTGGATAATTGTTTTTATTAATTGTCTATTTTTCTACCTTTCTTTTTGATCCTGTCTTCAGGCATGATTTGATGAAGTTAGATCATTGTGTAGGAAAGCACTGTAGAAACTCTAGATGCTGTCTGTAATCATCCCCTAGAGAGGATTTTCCTCAGGAAGTCAATCAAGTAGGACCAGATTATTTTGTACCAGTATGAGAGTAAATGATTTGAGATGCGGTTTTAAATTATTGAGGTATGATCTATTTTCAGTTTGCTTTTACTCTTAGAGTGTCTTTCAGAGGTTGCAATTGAAAGCCTTGTGTATTTACTAGAGTCTTTTCTCCTTGGTTGGCTCTGAAATCAAAATTTTAACTCCTCAACAAAACAAGATTGTCAATAGCTCTCCTTAGCTTTTGGCTTCTCCATCATTTTCCCTTATGGCTGGCATGGGTTCCCTAATTCCTATAGGTACTAATAGCCCAGAACTCTAATTTTTGTCTCATGGTCCTGGGGGACTGATGAATATTCAGAGCCACTGCTTTTTGTTCAATTTCTAAACTCTTCATCACTAAAGAATCAACAAATGCCTCATCCAGCTCCTTTAAGACATTTCCATTCCTTTGGAATTTGGCCACTTAAATCTTGAATATCTAGGTCATTCTTTGATAGCTTTAAGCAACAATTTTGTTTTTGTTATTCTGTTTCATACATCGTACATCATTTATGTTGCTGCTTTCATAGTAAAAAAAAAAAAATGACATTGTATTATCCTCTTTTTAAAAAGACCCTAAATAAGACTTTTGATTAAAAATAAGTATAAACAGAAAAATTGTAACAGAGAGAGCATGAGAAATGAAAAGATTGGAAGGATTCCAAGAAAAAAAAATGAAAAAAAATGGCTTTAAAATGTTTACAAACAAATCAAATTGATATTTTAAAAATGTTTGCTTTGGAAAAAAATAGTTAAAAACATAAATACTTGCAGGGTGTTTTGCAATCCGGTCAAGTAAAACAAATTGATTTTTATCTTTAAATTGTTATTGACTGTGAAAATCAGCTGGTTTCTGTTATTAGAAATCAGAACAGAGTGCATTAGACTGAATAAATATGTTGCCTAGTAAACCTGCATGGTGTTAAATTGTATTCAACTGGTGAATAGTTTAATGATTTTTCCCCTAAGATGTGAACATGTGAGCATGTCTCAAGAGATCTGTTTTACTTAGTCAAATTTGTAGGCAGAGAGCTTACCTGCCTCACAAAAAGATTAGAGGAACCATAAAAGCGATGAGGCAAAACAGATAGCCAAATAGTAAAAGTGATCTAATTTATCTGTGAACATTTAACTAAAATTAATTCTTAAATGATTGATCATATTTTGTGACAACTGTAACTGCTTCTATGCATGAGTTAGAGTCATTCATTGTGTGATTATAAAGATGATCAATGACTTGGCTTTCTGATAAGTAAAATCACAAGTGCATTAAAATACGTTGTGCCATTCATGACATGACTACCCATGAACATATCAGGCATCCAGAATTGTCAGGCATAATTCACATATTGATTTTAATATAATTCTCTGAACCATTGTCAACCAATACTTATTAGGTTCCCTCTGACTATGTGACCAATTAACAGTGTGAACATGTGGAAAATGCACACATTTGTCAGGGGAGAAATCTTCCACTGTTGGAAGAAAAAATAGTGACATATAAAAGTATTTGCTGAACAAAATTGACTGAACATACAAAATGTCTCTGGTATTTGATAGGTACTGAGACTATAGAAACACCACCAAACCACTTAACTAACCCTTTTCTCAAGAAGGCTATAATATAGTGGAACAAACAAATAAATAACCCAACATAAAGGGCAAAATGTAATAAATGCTATTCATTTATTTCCTCCACAAATCATTCTTGAGCAATTTTACGTACTAGGTTTAAGAGAGTGAGAGTTAAGGTAGTAAAATTAGATAATTTACAAATATGAAATACAGTGAATATAATGATAGACATTTGCAAAGTTTATTACAAGATTTATAAGAAAAGATATTTAAAACATAGTGTTTATTTAGAAAAGAATTCTCTGTGGGGAAGGAGGTGTTACCTCAATTAGGTGTCAGAATTGAGGTGATGGCATTCTCCAGGCGAGAAAAGAACAAACATAGAGTGTGGTGGTTTTGTACTGTGCCAATTTAGTTAAACAGAAACTGCATTTTCTAGAATCATCTTCCCTTATGGTTAGGGTTGGACACAGAGGAGTCAAGTGAGATTTGCGAGGTCCTAATGAAATAGTCGCTATTACGTACAGAAGATGGTGGAAAGTCCCCATACACCGACAGAGCTCGGCAAATTTTTGCTGATCCACTGGCTTCTCTCATCAGTGTGTTCATGCACTGACAAGTCCTCTACCTGCTATTGATCTCTTCCTTCAGCTTCTTGAAGTCCTGGGCAAGACGCATGCTCCTCTGAGTGAAGGGCACCCGCTCCTTTTGCAGATTACTGGTACTGTTAGAGTTAGAGCAAGTCCTTGAGGGTACCAGTTTATTCTTAATGGCCTTAGTTTGTCTTTGATTTTTTTTTTCTGTTTTACTTATAGCTTTTTTTCCTGACTGTCTTACCGCTGATCAAAGTAACTTCAGACCCCCACAAGGGACATAACAATTTTTCCTATAAACTTCTTACCAGTTTTCTTTTCTAGTTCCTGATTAGTGACTTCTCTCTGATGTTCCAACCATTTCTTTCTAGAGCTTTACTTTAACAACTTTTTGTACAATTGTATAAAGCTTGATCTTTATAATAAATGCTTTATTTCATATCATTCATATTTGTTATGATTCCTTGATTGAATCATAACCATGTGGCTGCAAGGAAGGATGGATGTAGGTAGTAGCAGAGGTTGAATCCAGAAAGGGACTCCATTAGGATCTATTTTAGAAGAGGATGTATGTCTAGATTTCTATTTTCTAAAAATCTCATTTGCTGCATGTGAAAAGAATTAGAGTGGCCGGATTTAAGGCAGGAAAAAAAAATAGATTAGACTATTACATATTTAAGAAGATAATGCTAAAAATCTGTACACAGATAGTGGAGAGTGAAGAGAAAGAAAATGCACAGAGATAAGTACAAACAAATCTTAATAAACATTTTAAAGAATGTCCGTACTCCTTCCTGTCATTAGCTTTTGTACTAACAAAGTTTTTCCTAACCCTGTTTCTCAACCTGCCTGTAAATCATAATGTTTTAAGCATTTGTAAAAGAATAAAATAGCACAGAATAGAAAATTCAGGGTGCATTACAAAGTGAACATAAGTACAAATTATAAAACTTGTTGAGTATAAATGTGTACGTGTGTGTACACTTAATGAAAACATGTTTCTAAATATGTTGGTCAAGAACATTTAAAATCCTCTGGCTATGGGGACCCATATTTAGAGAATTCCTGAAGGATCCCCAAATTTTCATAGTTGGCATTTGAGAAGGTAGATCTCAATAAAATATCAAAGAGAGAAAATAGAGAAAGAGCTACAGTGAAATAAATAATGCTACCATTTTATTCAAATGGAGACAGAGGACAACTATGGTTATTTTTCTAGTCTTAAGAATTATTTAAATTGCTGCTTCTACATTTGGACATTTGTTAACCAAGCCATCTTTCCTTATATTAAAAAAGGAATAAAAACCTTTAAAATTAAAAGTGTAATATACTTGCTTTCGAGCCAATTATATATCCCCCAAACCCTTCCAGATTTGTTAGCACTCCATTTTTGTTTCTGAAACATGGATTGAGTAATCTATAAAATTGAAATTATTTCTCCATATTCTCATAAGAATTTTTCTGTATTTCCTTCCCTTTGCTGAGTTGAAAGCAGTCATTTTTAATATAGCTAATGGTTACTACACTATCTACAAATTATTATAGTATAATGTATGTTGAAATAGCAATAAAAAACATTTAAATTTTAATAACAATCTACTCAGGTAAATAACCCATGCAGATTCAAGGTCAATTTACAATTTTTAATAATAAATACACGTGAATCTATCTATAAAGACAGATAATATCTTTAATAGGAGATGGTGTTTATGCTCAACATCTTCCATTTTCCCTTACTAATACACTTTTTCACCTTCTCCTCATACTCTGTACAATGAAGTAGATAAGGGTTATGGTATTAGTATACATTGAATTAAGAGGGATCCCTTGTTTGCTGGCTTCCAGTTGGGTTTGATCTATGGATTCATTTACAGGACATCTGATGGTGGAAAGAAAGTGAGGTATAGTACCTTTTTCCCAGGCTCTGCCCGCCGAATTGACTTCATTCCTCCACCAAAGGCTACAACTTCTGTGGAGCAGATTTCTCCGTGGAAGGGTTGGTTGGGCTGACTACCCTTTATGTCAATGGAGGAAGAGGGATGGTGTGCACAGAGTAAAGATTGTCTGTTGTTGGTGATGTGGTATGGAAGACATGGGCGTGGTCAATATCAACAGACAATGCTCTAGGAATGTAACGGTTAATGCTTAAAGAATTCAAGAGAAAACATGGTTGAACAATGTCTTTTTCTATGTTTATAGTATTACATTACAAATAGTAAATTTAACATGAATAAACAATAAATTATCATTTTCATATTTCTGCATAATATAGGTAAGGTTTGGATTTGAGAGAGTCATAAGATGCCAATAGTCAGGGATGGCATGATGGATAATAGGTAATGCAGTGTCATGAGTAAGGATATAATCAACATTTAATAAATGGCATTGGGAATTACAGAGGCAAGACCAATTGTTTTAATACAAATCACTTCTGATAGGGCACAGCATTGTGAGTAATAACAGCATTGCTATGCTTTTTTTCTCACTGTTAGAGATATGAAATCAGCCAGGAGTGTTGCATTTGAAAATAAAAAACATGAAAAGATACTTCCTGGTCATGAACAGGAGGTAATTGTGCCTGGACAACATGAAGAATTTTTACGTGTACTAAGTAAACAAATACAATAATACCTCTTTTCTACCTATTATTCTAAATCTTTATGGACACAAGCCATGATATAAAATATTTTAAAACCAAATTGTCTATACCAAAGGTCTTCACAAAAATATTTGCCTGACTTTGCACACCCCATAGGAGATCTCTGTCAGGATGCAGGTAACACCTGCCACTATTGAACAAGTAAAAGCAGAAGCAGAGATGGGAGATCACCAGGGACTCACCAAGACTCTCATGAGCACTGTTGGAAAACCATCCACCTTTCACCATCAAAATTATTTATAATCTAGTTAAAAAAATGATGCAGGTTAGGATGCTTCCATCTAAAAAATAAAGTAACAATACAATTGTTTTATATCACTGGACCATTAGAAATTTGAAAAATATAATTCTGTACTAATTTTAAAAAATCAAACATCAGGAAGAAATATTTTATAGCACTGGTTTCTTTAGAGGCACAAACTATTTTATTATTATTTCAAGGAATTATATAATTTCATAAATTTAAAAATTACATTTATATTAAAAATTACATTCATTAAATTATAAGTTTTACCAGTTAGTTTTAATGGTATTGTTTGATTTTGATTTTAAAGTTAACATATGATTCTTGAAAATCACAAATGTATCAAAAACAGAGGAAAAATGTCATTTCAGTTTTACCTGCCAAGTTTTATTACCAATAATTAATTATTGTATTTTATTTGACACTTTATTCTGTGCATTATGAGGATGCTTTAATATTTTTTTAAATAGACATAGAATAGCAGATGAAATAGACCAAATGATCCAATTGGATTTTATTTAATAGTCTAGTAAATAACATTTTTTTTGATATAACATAAATTATAGTCAATAAGCATTCGAACTTTCAAAGAAATTCTCATTGAACCTCTAGTAGTCAGGAAAAATTAATTTTAATTTAAATATTTCTAAATTCTATGTAAATATATTCTAACAAAAAGTACGATATTTCATTTATTTGAAAAATGAATGGATGTGAAAGCAAGCTATAGTCATATTTTCTTCCGAATGATTTAAACAAATCAACAACTTTACCTCTAAATTTTATATTGGACATACAAGAACGAAGATGTACAAACTACAAAAATTAAAATAATATTTTATAACATGCAAAAATTGTTATTTACTTTATTCATTCGACTACTACTGCCAGCAATTTGTCATATGTATAAATCAATGAGTAAATCTAACACTAATTTATTAAGCCACTACAAAATAGTTCATAATTTTAGGTACATTTTGTTTACTATTCATACATTATTTACTACAAAAAAAAAAAAAAAGGAAAATATTTCTATGTAAATCTCTTCCTTCTACCAATAGGTGGCACTAAAAATGTGTATATTTCAATATACACATTCATAACTATGTTGAATATACCTTTTTCTTATAACACAGTTTCATCTTTGGCTTGAGTCAAGAAGACCTATCAATCATAAAATTACTCTAATTTGAACAAGATTTTTTGTTATATAAACAGAATGTAAAATGTTTATCGTAATAAACCATTACATCAAGTATATTTTAGTTTGCTGATATTACAAAGTTTATATTGTGTTTAATTAAAATTGTATTTCATTTAGTAAATTGGAGATTATATATTTTCTCTATTACATCATTATTATCTGGTCAAGTTATCATTTACACTTTAGTTGGGATGTTGATGTTTATCTGAGAAAACAATGCATATAAAAGAATTTTGAAGAATTCAGAAGCATTTTGGCTTTGCTTAGACTGTTTATAAATATATCCTCTGATATATAATGCTTAATAAAACTAGGAACAAATATCTGAGGATTTATATTTGCATTAATTTTATTAGTAGTGCTCTTCATTTTACCCACGTGTATATGGTTAAAATTCTTCATCTCCCAGAATAATAAACTTCTGATATTTCAGTCATTTAAATCTAATTCATTCAAGAGATTCATTTCAATAGCTCATAAAGAACAAAACCCAAAAAAACCTTATGATATTCATTCTGTATTTTTAACAGCAGTTTTATTAAAATGATGAATTGCCATAAGATAAATTCTAATGATATTCTTATTTTATAATTGTATTTTATTCTGGGCCTGCTTGTCATGATTTGTTCAGATTTCCTAAGAAAATTTGAACCACTGTGTAGCTGTAGCTATTTTGCAGCAAACGCATTTTCCATTATAATAATAAACACACATTTTTTTTATACCCAAACTTTCTAATAATCAGATATTCTTGAGTAGTTTCAGTGTTTTATTGGATCCCAGTGAAGTCCCATTATCTTGCACAATTTGTCTGAACTGTACTTCTCTGGATATCTATTCTGATCTTTAAGCTTGTGTGGGAAAACAAAGTTACCTGACATGGGGCTTTACTTAATTCTATTTCCATTGCCTCATCTATCATCAGAGATAGCACAATATGAAACCTTTTTCTTTCTCTTCTTTGCTAGCAGTAATTTAGCTTAGTTTTCTTCTCTTTCTGAACTGCCAATGCTTTATTTCTGGATGCTCTCCACCACCCTACATGACTACTTGTGGAAGATAATACACGTATCAGTCCCCCACCCTGTTTCTTCTTTGATCACCCTCTGTTTCTCAAACCACCATGCTCACCTTGAATATTTTTAGGTTTTATAGAATCAAATAGGCAAAAACTTTAATAACTATGAGGGCAGAAACACAAGCCTAAGCAAAGGGTATTTAACTTGTAAATGCAGTAAAGAATTTAGATATAGTTTAAAACAAACACATTTAGGGTCATGTGGTAGCCAATCTCCAAGATGGCATCTATATTTTATCATTGGTATGTGTGACTAATAGCATTCAGCAAAAGTGATGGTATGTCACTTTTGAAATTAGGTTACTAGAAGACTATGGCTTCTGTCTTGGGCACTCTCTTTCTTGATCACTGCATCTCTGTGACTTGCCGTTTGTTTTTGTAAGTAAAGTTTTATTAGAGCACAACCATTTCAGTTTGTTTACATTCTATTACTGCTATTCTGCTACCATTGCAGATTTGAGTAGTTAGAACAGAGGTCATAGTGGCTCACAAAACTAAACCCTTGTTCTACATTGAAGGATGTAATTTGGCTTACATTCTTCCAATTTAGTAGCAACTTCAGATAGAAAAACAAAATATTCATGACTTGACAGAAAACGTTTAAGAGAGAACTCCGATTTTCTTTGGGTTATAGGCCTTTCTGCCAATTATGCAGACAGGTAAAAATGTGACTCTAATTGGCTAAGTCTGGTTCATGCAATTATTTTTGCTTTTAGAGGAGTAGAATGAAATCTACTCTAGCCAGATTGGTTCTTCACAGGAAAGAAGAGTTTTGTAACTAGATGAAATGTACTAGTATATAGGTGTACTTGTGGAAGTGGGGAAGTTGAATGAAATGCTCTCATGAAAACACTATAGAAACACACTACAGAAAAATAACCACTATAATAAAAGTAACAAAATAATAGAGATTTCAGAAATGCTCCAAAGAATCATGACCTTTATCCCTAAAGGCTATGTGAAATTCCCTTTCTTGGTAGAAAAAGGCATCCTGTTCTTTCTTTCTCTTTTCATTCCTGAGGAGG
This sequence comes from Rousettus aegyptiacus, assembly GCF_014176215.1. Classification (NCBI taxonomy): domain Eukaryota; kingdom Metazoa; phylum Chordata; class Mammalia; order Chiroptera; family Pteropodidae; genus Rousettus; species Rousettus aegyptiacus. The sequence goes on along the minus strand of NW_023416285.1, from coordinate 70,506,489 downwards.
GTAGCCATACATCTCTCATCTCCTTGTTCTTATCCTTTTCATTTCAGGTAGACCTCTTCCTAAGCTAGTTAGTTACATTAGGATAAGAAACAACTGGCATTAACTATAGGCTCTGCAGGTCTCATAGTTCATGTGTAGGCTTAGTAATTTTCAAACATAACTCTATCATATTAATATTAAATCCATGAATTATTATAACAATTTTGGATTCTCATACTTTTTTTGGAGATTTCACATAATTTCCAGGTAAAAACTGTGAGGTAATATTTTCCTGACTCTGGTTTCTAGACAATGCTGACTGTGGTATAACCTACCCACCATGTGGTCTAACTATGGAACATAATTTAGGCACATGATATAGGCTCATTATTTTTTAAGAAAATGAAAACTCCAACACTTAAATTAGGTGAAGCAGCAAAAACATGAACTTTGGAATTAGATCAAAAACTTTATTTCACCATTTCCCAAATGTCCCGCCCGCGGGACTGGTTATTTGGTGGGAGAACCGAGGAGAACCCAACCTAAAGAAAAGAGGGGTAACACGGACGAGAGAAAAGAGTGGAGGCAAGACAGTGTTCTGATCAAGCCTCAAATTTTATTCTGAGCAGCAGTTGCTTTTATACAGGAAATAAGAGAAAGGGGTAGGGCTGATTAGGGAAAGAGGAGTATATGGCATGATCTGATTGGCCAGCTGGCATCAGCGTCGTTCTGTCCTGCGGGTATTGCGGCTTCCTGTTGCTTAGTTAGAAGGTGCTGAGTGACTTATGCAAAAAGAAGAACAAGTTCTTTCCGGCTACGTGACCTTCCTGGTAATTTATAATGGCGGACCTCTAGTCTTAAGATGGCTCCTGACACCCAAATGTGACACCTTGGATAAGTTAATTAACCTTCTGAACTTAATTTTTCCTTTTTGTAAAAATAGATCTGGCAATGGTCACTTTGCAGAAGTATTTACATTGCATAAATTAAAGTCTTTAGCACATAATAAATAATAAACATTAGGATGCTATGGTATCAATATTGTTTATCTTCTTTAATTTAACCATTGAGAAAGGACTGTGAATGTTACATTTCTTTGTTATAAATAATACACAGCTAAATTCAAATATAGCAGTAATATATACCCCCAAGAAAAATATGTTACTAAGGATTGGAGTTTTATGGAAAAAACCGAGTTTAATTTTCTTCATATAAAATATCCACATTCTAATTAAACTGATTGAACTCTACTAGTTAATTCTGCCTCAACTGCATTAATTATGTGGAGAGTTTCAAGCTGTGATTTATTCACTGATTAATCTTTGACTTAACTATGGTTTCAGAGCTCAGTGCAGACATAAGGTGGTTTAGTACCGTAAGGACAGTTGTTTTCTATTTCTTAATTTTTAAGCTGATCATAGTTAACAGTAGGTTTCTTTTACTGCTACATTATAAATTAAAATGACTACCTCTCTCTGGTTTATTAAATTTTGTAAAAGTGTCAATAAATCATACAGTAGAGGAATGTCTTTCATTGCTAAACAAAAAATGTCCTGGTGCCTGTGGTGTTGTCAGTAGGAACAATAAAGAAGAGGAAATGAAATGCCTGTGTTTGATTTTCATAACATTTTGATAAAAATGTTCAAATGTTTAATTTGATTTCTAGATACCATCTTTTATTTTTGTCTTGCATAGGCTTCATGTTCTCCTCTTTTTTGGTTTTAATTTGGTGTCCCTGAGTTTCATTCTTGACTCTTGAATTTTCATCCTTTATGTCTCTCAGCAAAGAGCCCCTCTATGCTCGTTGCTTTGGTAATTTTCACAATACTGACAGCTATATATGAAACTCAAATATCACTCTTGTTTCCTATCCTTTTGATATATCTACATATAGTTCTGTTTAAACACATAGCAGATTCTTCAAGCCAATATATCTGAGCATATTAACCAAACCATCTACAGAGCTTTCTGTCTGCATTAACATGATTTTACTATTCCACAATTTCATCAGCATACTTTTCCAGAAAATATTTGGCTAGGAAGAGAAATGTTGCAAGTAATTTTATTGTTCATTCCACAAAGTTCTGAAAAACCTATCAACTCTTCCATAGAAAGCTGGAATGGCAATTTATACCCCAAGACTGTTTGACCCCTTGCTGCAACATCCTTACCTTGCTATGCCCACAAATCATTAATATTATGCCATAATCCTTATCCGATCCAAACCAAGTCCTGAACTCCCCCACCCCAGATCTACATTCTGAATTGATTCACTTTAAAGTAATCTTTAAAATCTTATAAATACATCAGCTTTGCCCTTTCTTTTCTAAGATACTGCTAAAACTGCGAGGAATTGTTCTCCCTTAGTTCAAGGATCAATAAACTAAGGTTTGTCTTATCAACATGTTGTTTTGGTGATATTTTGGGGATCCATTATCCAACATATCTAAAACCAAATGAGTATGTCTCTTCTGAGAAGTTTCTGCTTCACTTTTCTCTTTAGCACATTTCTACTAATGGAAGATCTGACTTCAGTTTCAGATTATCTTGCTTGTTTCATGTATTCAAAGTAGTGTATTAAGTGATATGTCTATACCAAAAATAATACCAGATCATAGGTATTGAACTCATACTCTCCCAAGAACTGTGTTAAGAATTTTACCTTGCTTAAATAATTTAAATAGTTACCATTAGTCTTTTCTCCCTGTAAACTTGTGTGCTATAACTTCCTGTTTTAAGTATTCTATTAATAATTAATACATACTGATATTAACATTCACTAATAGTAGGATAAAAAAGAAACAGTTTTGCTATTTTTCTCTCCTTAACCATCCATGTCCAGTCAGTCTTCAGATCATGCCATTTCTATATTGTTAGTATAAGTTTGACTTTTTTCATTTCACAGGAGTTTCAATAAACTTTATTCACACTAGATACAATAAATCTTAATTTCACTCCCCTGGCTTTAGAATTATCGTTAACAATATTAATGCTCCAAATGAGGTGAAGTTTTATTAATTTCAGTTAATTTAACTTAAATGTATAAAAATCACAAATATTTTATTAATTAAATGACTAATAAGAGCAAACATATAAAGTTTGATTAGGAATAGCATAGAACCAGATTCTGATCCTATCAATAAAAATATTTAAGTGGTACCAGGATCATAGTAAAAGTTTAATAAATTTTTGTGGTATAAATACATAGAATTAATTTGTGAAAATCAGGAACTCTTGTGACATACATGGTCTACTCTAACATCTATCCATGGCCCCCTTTCCTCCTTGTTAAGAAAACCCCAACTAACACATTATATCCAGGAATAAAGATCCACCCTTGCAGTTAGCTGTTGGCCATGTGACTAAGTTCTTTTAAGGACATGCAGGTAGATAAATTACATGGGAATATGGGAAGCCTCATTAACACATAAGCTTCTTTCCAAAGATTAAATAAACTAAAGGCCAATAAAGCTTTATCTTCAGGACCCCATTTGCTTGGATCCCTTCTGTAAATTATATATTTGTAAATAAAATGTGAAATTCTCCTACTTGTAGTATATCACTTATATTCTACCAGGATCCTGACTGATAGTACATTTGTCTAATATAACTCATAACTTTTAATCTCTACTTCTTAGATTTATCTCTGAATTAACCTAGTTTAATCTGAAGGGTTCTACTTACGATTTAGCTCTAGTTTATAATTTTATAACTTTTGAAATCTTCTTTATACTTAGTGAAAAAGCAAAATCTTTTGCCTATTATGCTTGAATCTTTTGACAGTTTTGCTCATCTGGTCTTATTAGAGACACCGAGTGAGTTATTTTCTAACCAGTTACATGCTATAAGTATTGAACATTTTAATCAAAGTCACTGATAAGAATATTGGTTAATTAATATTAAAATGCAACCAGTGTAGCATGCAACACACATCATAGTGTAATATTTTTTAAAATGGTACATTATTATGGCAATGACTTAAAGTGAACCGTAGAAAGAAAGTAGTTAATTACAGATTTAGAGAAACATTCATGAGGGAAATCTATTGCTCCAGGATTAGATTATTCCTACTCTAAACAAATCATTAATGAAAATTGGTAATTGCTGAGTAAGATAAAGAATATATATGCAAAGCCTGTAACATGGAACAATTAAAAATGCCAGGGAAATAAAAAATTGAGAGCTTTCCCAGAGAATTTCAAAATGCAGTTAAGATGAAATTGGTAACGTATTTAAATAAGATAGAATCTGAATTACAGATTCTATGAGAAAGATGATTATAGATTGATAGATAGTAATTGTATCAGTTAAAGAAATAAATAGAATTAAAAAGAAGACTGAAAATTTTAACAGTGGAAACAGAGATGGAAGAACAAAATTTTTTGTAGTATAAGAAGCAATTATATACAATCAACACATTCACAATTTAAAATTTTTAAAATTTTTTGATCTGCTTTACTGATTCCTTAAATTAAGTATATACATAAAGGTATTTTGAGTTTAACCAAGAGATACTGGCAACAATAGATTCTAAAGGTTTCTTACCTGGCATTTAAAATTTGGAATTATTTATTATTTAAACATATTAAGTAGAATTTTCTAACTTCTTTGCAGCATATAAATAAAAACAGTTTTGGTTTTTCTTTTGAAAATGTAACATTCTTTCTTAATTCATAAGAAAAGATGAAATACTGCCATCATAGATGAATATTGAGATTATCATGCTAAGCCAAATAAGTCAGACAGAAAAATTTGAGAACCATATAATTTCAATCATATGTGGAATACGAAACTAAAAGCAACAAATGAACAGAACAAACAAACAAAAACACATAGATACAGACAACAGTTTAGTTGTTACCAGAGGAAAAGGGGAGTAGGGAATATAGATAAGGGTAAAGGAGGTCAAATATATGGTGACAGAGGACATTTGACTTTGGGTGGTGAACACACAATGTAATGTACAGATGATGTATTATTTAATTATACACTTGAAACCTATATAATTTTATTAACCAATGTCACTCTAATAAATTTAATAAAAAAGAATGAAAATGTTCTAACAATTTATTTTATAACTTTTTTTTATTTTGAGAATACTTGTTCCTGAAATCCAGATAATTTCCCTCCGCATAGCTCATATGTTTTGTCATTATTTAATTTAACGTTTAGGCTATATTAGAGTACATGAGGTATTGTTTATATCAGAAATCATACTTTTCCCTACAATAATGCAATTATACTTAATATTGCAATGAGATTCCATGCTAAGCATGAAATTAGCTTTTATCACAAAGGTATGACTTAACAAAAGTCCAATACCAGAATATCTGAAAGCATAAAAAGAGATATATTGTTCTTATAAGTAATAGAGCAACATATTTCCTTTTTATGAAAATCTCTACTTACAATTTGGATTCCATTATACTCATTAAAATGATTGACATTATCACAGCTTTCATTTTTGATTAAAACAATCTTAATCATCAAGGCCCAAGATATACACTTATGAAATTGCTATAAATATATGTGAAATTGCATTTTAAGAAGGAACAATCAGTAATTTTTTTCTCAACTTCCTTTCCTTTTTTGCTTTTGTATCAAAAGGGACAGTATAGTACAATAGAAACAGGAACAAATGTAGGACATTAATAAATGGATAGGATTCCCAGATCTGCTTTAATTTAATATTTGGCTTGGTTCAAATGAATTAACCTCTCTGTACCTCATTTTCCATATCACTAAGATTATGGAATCAGATAGGTGATATGAAGTTTCCATTTTATCTAAAATTATGTAATTTAACATAAGCATTTAATATATTAGATAATCTTTAGAAAAAATATGTACATACACATTATTTTGAATTAAGCTAGTTAGCAGACAAGCTATTTTAGATTCCAGTCTTTAAAAGAGAAAAGCTTAATTAAAAAAAAAAAAAAACTCCAGGAATACTTACTTAATTGAGGTACAATAATGTATACTATAAAATGCACATATTTTACATGTTCAGAATTATAAAAGTCAAATAAATATATGCCCTTTTATTAAAATCCCCCAAATTATTTGTCTCATTCTAAATAGTTTCTTGGTGCCTTTCTCCAGTCAATTCCTCTGTCCATCCACTACTTCATAGGCAACCACTTTTCCACTATATCACCATAAATGTTTTGCCTGATTATGAACTTAATATATATGATATCATACAGTACATACTTTTTCATCTGACTTCTTTGGTTCATCATAATATTTCTGAAATTCATTCATATTTCTAGCCACTTCAGTGCATTGGTCATTTTGTATTAATAAATAGTAACCCATTTTATAAATGTTACATATTTGTAAATCCAATCCCCTATTGAGAAACATTTGGGTTGTTTTCATTTTGAGCTATTACGAACACAGTTGTTATGGAAATTCAAACGCAAGTCTTTTTGTAGACATATGAATTTTTTTGTGTGTGCATGTATCTAAGAAAGAAATGACTAATGGGAGAGATATATTTTCCTTAGAAACAGCTGATGATCTTTTACAAAAGGGTAAATAATTTTACATTCTCACCAGTATTTATGAAAATTCCAGTTGCTCAATCACCTCACCAATTTATAATTTTATCTATTTGAATGCTGTGGAGCTTAATTTGCATGTCCATGATGACTAATAAGATCATGCATCATTTCATGTTCAAAGGTCATTCATACATTTTTGTGAATTGCTTGTTTAACTCAATTTATCAAATTGACAAATTGGACTATTATTAGCTATGATAATCAAGGATACCATTGAGAAGATATAAGGGCACACCACAGATGGAGCAATACATACATTAAATATAGCAATACATATGTTGAAAAAAACCCTTTCATCCAGAATGCATTAAGAATTACTACAAATCACTATGAAAAAATAAGCAACATAATTTTTGAATGCATAGATTCTAGTCTTTTAAAACGTGCTTCTGGGTAGGCCTTAACTTGAAAATAGGTGCTCAGAGATTAAAATGTTAGATGAAAAATACAATTATTTTTTCAATTGTCTTATTTATATAATTAACATTTTAGCCTCTCATTCCACTCCTCATATATTATTCAAAAGTAAACATATTAATAAACATATAAAGTATATTTTATTTTTTATTTTGAGGCTTCCCTTTCATTTTCATTATATCTCTTTTGAAAAGCAAAAAGACTTTAATTTTGATAGAATCCAATACATCAATATTTTTTCTTTTATGGAAAGGTATCTTTTTTTTTCTTTTATTTTTTAAGCAACACTTATTGACCTCTAAGTGTTGGCATTTTCATGAATATTTTCATATTTTTTTGTGGCAGGAGGGCTAATCCTTCACATGATTTTTAAAACTAATATGTTGTTATTCACGTCTTCACTTTTTATGTGGTATCCAAATAATTTCAAGAGAAGTCTTATCACGTCTAATCTGCCATGCTGTCATAAGTGAGAGCCATTATACTCTGGTTAAAACTGCCCAGATATAAATCCTAGGTTTACCACTTACTCTGTGTATTAACTTTAATTTGTGGCTAAGCAGCAATATTTTTCCTAGTGGAAAATATATCATTATATCTACAATGTGAGGAAAACAAATACTGAAATTTACAAAGAATTATACTAAGCATATAGGGCTCTTAACAACATTTTTTATGCAAACAGCTCCATGGGAATCTATTTAGAAATGTTTATTAATTCTATCTCGCCAAGACATAATTTGGTGTGTTGGGAAACCATGTCCTTGTGATGCTGGCATTTATCAGATGCTTCTATGTAATTCAGGGCTTTTCCATCTTATAAATTTTGATTATCTTAACTTTACCGTGGGAAGGCTTTCACTGGCTTTTAAGAATATCTAGTCTTTCAGATGAGAAACATGTTTCCAAGTAATGTCCCAAGATTTAAAATCATCCATAAATCAAATTTAGTTTGATCTCTTTTTTATTTTTAACTTCTTATTATAAAAAAAATATCAAAAATGGGGAGAGAAAAATATGGTGTAGATGATAGAGGCCCTGTTCATCCCTCTGGAGACCAAATCAAAGTTGTGACAGAAACAAGGAGCAGCAGCAAGAAAAAATAGCCTGGGATCTAGATGCACAAGCCATACAACTAGGGAGAAATCCAAAAAAGCACCTGCAAAGGCAGATAGTAGAATGGAGTGATGATGCAGGGCTGCCCATTCCTGAGCAGCTGAGTGAGACAGAGGCTGCGGCAGCAGCAGTGGCAGAGGCTTCTTAAAGGGCCTCAATTCACAAGTGTATTTTCGCAGTGATGCACCTACTCGCTCTGAGAACCAGTGCTTGTTCAGCTGCGTACAGGGGGCACCAGGGGCTTACAGGGAGATATTTTTGGAGTGAGGGCCAAGGCAAGACTTGCTCAGTACAGAAGTGCCGGCGGTATCCATTGTTCCCTGTTGAGCCCTCGCCACTACCAGTGCTCTGGACATAGGGCCTCCGTAGTTGTGATGTCATCAAACTGGATAACAGAGGTTGCTCCACCCAGAAGATTCCCTGAAACCCCACCTCCCTCAACTCGCAGCCCTACCTAAGCCATATTCAGGTGTATACTCAGCGAGTCAGGTGCTTCTTGCTGAGCAGCACCTAGACTCACACTAAAGGCAGCTGGCCTTGGTTTCTGGTGTGATCTTTTGAGGCAACTATAAGCACAGCATCTGGGGATTGCTTGCTGAATTATAACAGTTGACCCCAGAAGGGTAGAGGCTTGGGCTAAATTTGGCCTGCAGCTGAATCCCTCTCAGGACTGTGCCACTGGATACCTACTTTACAAATCCACACTAATAAGACCGGAAGACTTAGGAGCGTTGCTTTGTACATAGAAATAGACACGGAAAGGTAGCCAAAATGGGAAAACAAAGAAGCAGAAACCATATGACAGAACAGAACAGAGATGCCGGTATAATGGAGTCAAGTAATCTAACAGGTGCAGAGTTCAAAATGCTGGTTATAAAGATGTTTAATGAGCCTTTGGGAAGTGTAGATAAATTCAGTGAGAACTTCGACAAAAAGATAAAAAACATAGAAATGGAAGTAGAAATTATAAAAGGGAACCAGTCTGATATGAAGAACACATTATCTGAGATGAGAAGTATATCAAATGGAATAAACAAAGGCGTAAACAAAATAAATAAATAAGAGGATCACATGATCTATCTAGAGGACAGGACAGCCAATCAGGACCTCAGCCAAAATGACAAGAAAAAAGATGTTAAGACTATAAAAATAATTTAAGGAGGTTGTAGGATACTATTAAGACTACAAATATTCATCTGCTCAGCATAATAGAAGAAAATCAAGATGTTAAACAGCTGTTTGAAGAAATAATGATGGGAAACTTCCCTAACCTGGTGAAGGAAATGGACATAAAACCCCAGGAAGCTCAGAGAATTCCAAAACCCAGGGATCCAAAGAGGCCCAACACCAAGACACATCATAATTAAAAGGCCAAAGGTTAAATACAAAAAATATTAAAAGCAGCAAGAGAAAAAAAATAATTACATATAGAGAATACCCATACAACTGGCAGCTGATTTATCAAAGGAAACTATGCAGAGTAGAAGGGCTTGGCAAAAAATATTCAACAGGATGAAGACCCAAGATATACAACCAAGAATAATTTATCCAGCAAAGCTATCATTTAGAGTTGATGGAGATAAAGAGCTTCCCAGACAAAAATAAATTAAAGGAATTTATCACTACCAAGCCAGAATTACAAGAAATGTGGAGGGACTTCTTTAAGAAGAAAAAACATGTATCAAAAACAGGAATAAAGAATGGTAATGACTACATTCCTATCAATAAGTACCTTAAAATGGAAAAGAATTAAGTGCTCCAACCAAAAGATAGAGTGGCTGAAAAAATAAGAAAACAAGACCCCTACATATAAAAGAAAGGGAATGGAAAAAGATATTACTCTGATGAAAAGAGAAGATATTTAAGTCAGCCAGAGAAAAAATAATACTATATAATTTCACTTATATGTGGAATTTAAGGAATAAAAAGAACAAACCAATCAAAAACAGACTCACAAATATAGTAGACAATTTGGTGATGAACAGAAGAGAGGAGGGTTTGGGGGGCTGGGAGAAGGATTGGGTGAAGGATTAAAGAAGTACAAATTAGTAGCTGATGGATGGTCATGGGGATGGGGAGTATGGCCTAGGGAATGCAATTAACATTAATACATTGTCTAGGTGGAGGGTCAGAGGAGGGAGGGAGCAATTGGGGGATCATTTTACAAACTATATAGATGTACAACCAATGTACCGTATACTCGAAACTAAACTTTGAAAAATTAAAAAAATTTAAAAAACACAAAAAATAAAAAAATAAAAAATCTATGGTGTAGCCACACAATGGAAAACTATACAGTTGATGGAAAGTACTACTAGGAAGAGCTCCTGGATAAAGCGAAGAGCAGAGCAGTCCAGAGTAGTATGTTCCCTCCTGAGTATAAACAAGCCAAGGAGGTAAAGAATAGATACAGATATTTGCTTTTACATGCACAAGAAACACGAGAGGACAGATAAGGATCTAATAAGAATGATACCCTATATGGGACTAGGATTGAATAGAAAGTTATTACTAAAGTGTAAACCACATAACTGTATTACCTAATAAAAAGTGAATTTGAAAATTTTTTTTTAAATTGCACAAATTTTATATAATAGAATAAGAAGCTTCATACATGCATCCCCTAGCCTCAACAATTAGTAATAGATGGACAATTTTGTTTTATCAGTATGTACCCTATTGCTCTTGCTTCTCATTAAATAGTTTAAAACAATCCTAGCCCCCATATAATTTTATCCATAATACTTTAGTATGTACTTATAAGAATAAAAATATTTTCTTAATGTAGCTACTATCATCATACCTAAAATTGCTAATAATAATATTGAATATAATAAATCTGTATATGATATATATATATATATCCCAGCTTATAACACAGTGGTTTTATAGAAAAAATAATCAAGCTTATTTGAAACAAGAGAAACAATTGTTATTTTAAATTTAAGACTTGTGTTTACCTTTTATTATGAATTTAATATAAATTTATTGTATTTAATTTAAATCATAAGGTTAGTATTACAACCTCCCAAATATATTCTTATTTTTTAAGGCAGGTTCTATATACCTAAACTGAATTAAGAGTCAAATTTTTTAAAATTTATTTTTTACTTTTCATGGTGATGTAGGTTAACTAAATCCGTTGTTTCCGCTGTACATTTTAACAGTAAGGCATACATATATTTGCATTGTGTATTCACCTCCCATAATTAGATTTCTTTCTGCCACCACATATTTGACCCCTTTTATCCTGTTTACCTCCTCCCTCCCTCTGGTAATCACTAGTCTGTTATCCAGGTCCATGAGTCTCTGTTTGTCCTGTTTGTTTGTTGCTTTTAGGTTTATATCCCACATATAAATGATATCATGTGATTTTCAACTTTTCTGTCTGCCTATTTCTCTTAGCACGATTATCTTGAGGTCCACCCATGTCACAAATAGCACTATTTCATGAAATATATACTATTACTTATGAATGAGTAATATTCCATTGTATATATGTACCATATTTTCTTTATCTAATCATCTATTGTAGGACACTTGAGTTGCTTCCATGTTCTGGCCACCATGAATAATACTGCTACAAATATAAGACCTGAAACAATAAAATACATAGGAACTAAACTCAAGGACCTTGAACTTAAAGAGGGTTTTATGAATTTGACCTAAAAGGCAAGAGAAGTAAAAGCAAAAATAAATGAATGGGACTACATCAAACTAAAAAGCTTCTGCACGGCAAAAGAAACTGTCAACAAGGTAAAGATACTATCATCCAAATGGAAAAATATATTTGTAAGCAATACCTCCGATAAGGGCCTAATATCCAAAATATACAAAGAACTCATACGACTCAATAACAATAAAACAAACGATCCAGTCAAAAATGGACAGAGAGCCTGAACAGACACTTCTTCTCCCTAGAGGACATACAAATGGCCAACAAATATATGAAAAGATACTCAACATTGCTAGCTATTAGGGAAATGCAAATCAAAACCACAACGAGATATCATCCCACATCTGTTAGAATAGCTATAATCAACAGGACAAGTAATAAATGTTGGAGAGGATCCAAATTGTTAAATTTTATGTAGGTCTGCAGTGTTATGATCTTTCTTTCACCCTTAATACCACTTGCTATTAAGACCTTCAAAATATCTATATTTTCTTAGTATCTTAGTAAAGTGTGTGTGAATGATTTCATTCTGCAAATAAGGAAATGGAGGCTCAGGGAAACATTTGATATGTGTCATGTTGAGAAGCCAGTATTTGAACCCTGACATTTATACTCTTTCTAATCTACACTGATAGAATTTCCCTGTCATTGTGATAGAAATATTAAATCCAGTGTTTATACTATACTAGTCATGGTACCAAGTACTATGAGAAATTACTTTGAAATTATGTTAGGTTTTTTTCATTATTTAATTATTAGGGTGACATTGGTTAGTAAAATTATATGTTTCAAATGTATAATATATTTTCTTTATAGTTGACTCATTTTCAAGGTTTGTTTTTTGTTTAATTTTATTAAACAGTTAATTACTTGAGACTTTAATGAAAAGGGCTACTTTAATTTTTCTTTCTGAGAAGTTCAAATAGAAGAATCCAAATGTCATTATTAAACATTCATTGCAAATATGATAATTCTCTTAGGACTTTCCTTCATCACCTAGAGACATATTATATTAAACAGCTTGTGAAGAAAGGTTCATTTTATGTGACCCAAGTTCAAAATTTCTGTCTTCTGTAAAGTTAAGGAAGTAAAATTTTATTGGAATAAAAAGAATTTAAGAAATTGAAGACACTTTCTAAAATTGTACCTATACCTATTAGTAAGCTTTCTCTATGAATACACCTGAAAATTAGGAGTTTGTGTTGAGAAGAGAAGATTTGAGAGTGAATATAATTGAGCGCCATTAACTTTGAAAAGTGACATTTAGGCAATAGTTACAGGGTTTGAGAACAGATTTGATTTTTTCCCCCAGATCCCTAATATTATTGTTAAAATGTTAAACCTGAACCGAATATGAGAAGAAAAATCAAGCAATACATTAAAAATTATTGCAATTCATTACTTAAAGTTAGAGAATAAAATAATAATAATAAAATAGAAAATTCAAAGACCAATTCTAATGGTTCACAACTGGTTAGAAAACAGAGGATTAGGAATATCAAAAAAAATTTCAACATTTTGTGAACCACACATCCACTATTTTTCCTGAAGCCCTTTCTCTCTGTCAGTAATTGTCCCATTCCAACCATCTACTATTTAATCCTCTTCATAGAACAGCCAGATTATAACTTCCTTCTCATTAATCATCCACTGAATATTTTTCATCAAATTTCAACGTCTCAAAAAACTTTCCCTATGGCAAATTTAAATATTTATCTTTGTTCTTCTATCTTTGGTTCTAATTCTAACATGTGGAGCCATATAGACTATAAATTATTTACTTCCATTCCATTACTGTCATGCTTGAAAGCAATTATCTGTTCTCTAAGCTTTCTCAACTAAATTTATACTTAATATTTATGTTCAAGAAGTGGTAAGACAAATTACTAATTACTAGTAGAATGAAACTTGAATGTTTCTTTTTTGAGTAAGGAAACTTACCTATTGATTTTAAGGAGAAAAAAATAAGGTGACAATGTCACAATCTAAATGCTAGCCTGAGTGAATCATTAATCAGACTCCGTCAGCCCTTCTCATATCTTTAAACAGATAATGCTATATTAAAATATTAGTCAAGCATCTGATCTATAATTCAACCTAAAGGAAATGTCACGTATATTTAATTATTAATAGAGTCACTGAGACAATTATGTTAGTCATAATAGTTTGATATAAATAAATAATCTGCTTCTGTCACCATATATGCAGGTTTGACTTTAGGTAGTAAATACACAGTGCAATATACAGACGATGTATTATAGAACTGTAAACTTTAAACCTATATAATTTTATTAACCAATGCCACACAAATAAATTTAATAAAAAAAGATAATCTGCTTGTTGGAACAATGGCTATGCGTCAGCAAGATTTTAAAGATATGCTGTCTACAGCCATGCTACCCTGATCGAGCCTGATTCCGTCTGATTTCAGAAGCTAAGTTGGGTCTGGCCTGGTTAGTACTTGGATGAAAGACCACCTAGGAAGACTGGTACTGTAGGTGTAAAAAATAAAAAAAATAAGGGATTGTAAACTGACAAGGTCCTTGCAATCTGTGAGTTCAGCCAAGTGTTACCTCACCTAAAAATATAAAATAAATTAGAAAGAAAAAGAAAGAAAGAAAGAAAGAAAGAAAGAAAGAAAGAAAGAAAGAAAGAAAGAAAGAAAGAAAGAAAGAAAGAAAGAGAGAAAGAGAGAGAAAGAAAGAAAGAAAAAAAGAGAGAAAGAGAGAAAAAAAAAAGAAAGGAAAAAGAAACAAAGAAAAATATGCTCAGGTTCACCATATCAAATAAGAAAAAGTTTACAGCCTATGAAATATATAAATAATATATATGTAGTTACATATAATACTCAATATTCATTAAAGAATTTTCTTTTTTAGTGTTAGGTTTTGAAGATATATTTTATGGGGTTATATATATATATATATTCTAGAAAAATAAGTCTTTCACTATATAAAAAATACAGATTTAACTAAAAATATATAAATATTTAAGTATATTAAAAATACACACATATATAAAATATGTATTTATACACATAATATATATTAAATGTACTTTATAAATATTTTGAATATATTATAAATATTACATATATTTAAATAAATATAAATATATACATCTCAGATCTTTACTGGGATAAGAGTTAAAAATATTAAACTATTTGTTATATATTGCTGAGATGTTCATTTTTGTAAAGGTTTTCTAATTTTATGAATATCAATGATATTTAATATCTATCTTTTTACAATGCTACAAAGTGTTAATTTTCAACCATAAACTGAAAAATGTTACTTCTTTGGGAAAAAAATAAAAGAAGTATGATAGTTTTCCTTCCCATTATCTAAAGCACAAAAATCTCTGGTTTGCGCTACAGCATATAAAGCATTTTCACAATCAACTTCCAAATTACTCTCATCTCCATGTTGCCATCACATTGCATGCTTACACAGGATATTGTCTCTACCTGAAATATATTTCTCTCCTTTCTGCCTACATAACTTATGATTATGCTTTTGAGACCCAATCCAAATTGACTCATCTGTGTGAAAGCTTTCTCACCTTTTCCTAAGCTTTGACACTCCTTCTCTTCATTGATTTTATAGATTCTACTATTCATATATCGTATTTAATTAATGTATAATGCTATTTCCCACCAGACTCAAAGCCTCTAAAGAATAGCAAATTTGTACCATTTATCTTTGGTCTCCAATGTCCTATGTAGTACGTGGTACTTGTTAGGAACTAAATTTGGAGATTTTTGTCTTGGCACCTAATCTTATCTTTGTCCTTAAAACTAACTCCTTAATCCTGATCAAGTCCTTTAATCTTTTTGGGTTGTAATAAGAAGGTGATAAGATATAAAGGAAAGAGCATAGAATTGGGAATGAGAGCCATTTACTGAGTTTTTAACTTATTAAATTTGATAAACTCTGTTATCCCAGTTATCACTGATATAAATGAGATCAATAATAAGTACATCATGTGTTTGTGGCAAGAATGGAATGACATGTAGCATGTTAAAAAGTACTTATCATAGGTTCTACTACATGGCTTCTAAAACACCTTAGCAGCTCTAATAAACTAAGGATTAAAGAAAACTATTTAGAAACATGTCTAAGTACAGAAAGGTTATTTTCTCATAGTCAATTTTTAAAAAATTTTTCAATTACAGTTGATATTCAATATCATTTTGTGTTAATGTGGCTTCTTTATATCCTTAGTTAAAGAACTTCTGTTCAGTTAATCTTCATATGGTCCTAAAGGCTGATTGATCTATAATTTAGTTGTAATTTTAATGTGGTCATGGGAGGAGACAAGCATAGTGTTTACCTACTTTGCCATCTTGACCAGACTCTCATAGTGTTTTATCAAATGAAAATGTGGTGAAATTGAAGCTTGTCAAAGCAAAGCAGTAAAAATAATTAATTGCTAAAGACGATGGCTCCTTGAGGAAGCATTGAAAGTACTAACTGAAATTACATAAAATTTAGATCTAGCGAGGGTATTATTAACAGCTGCCAGAATTTAGAGATGTAAATTAAAAAAAACACAGAATTTATTGAAATCTTTATATTTTAATATGAACTATAGGCTAAAATAATTTTAATAAAAATATGGTATAAGAATTGAAGGTACACACTAGAAGTAGAAGAATGGCCATTTAATTCTGGTATTACAGTCAAAAAATTAAAGAAAAAATTTTATCAAGAGGTATGTAAATTTTTTTGAACTATTATTATAGAAGATGAACTCAGGTTTAAAAATTGTAATAAACTTTAAGGGATAAATGACAAATTTATTTATTTAGATTAACGAATATTGATTATAGAATATAGTGAAGTGCTTATACAATGTATCAATTGACATTAAAAAAATAAATTGGTTATTTGGTCTTAAAATAACACCTTTATACTTATCATTTTTTTGAAAAATCAATTTCTGTTGATAGTTATTTTTTGTTTTCATTAGAAAATTATATTTGAATTATATGTAATATGTATATGAAATACTTTCTAAAATTAATAATTTAATAATGGCAATTATAGTTATATTATTCTATATTTAAATTTACTTTGAAAACATAAACAGTTATTTTTTTGTGTCCTTATAAAAAAAATCCTAAACATATGTCCCAAATTTTGGGTTAGGAAAAACCTGTGAGTGTGTGTGTGTTTGTGTGTGTGTGTATGTATAAACAACCCCTTAACAAAATATATTATAGTATTGAGCAATCTGGTTATTGAAAGATATTGATGAAGTATTTATTTTAGCTCAAATTATCTACTGTATGTATAATAAGTAGCAAGATATTTGCCTATAAGAATAAATTCACAACTGAATTAAATTTCCTTTCCACCTTTCATAACTACTATTAAATTTCAGAGTCACAGAGCCAAAGGATAATTATAGGAAAAATTTTAAAAGCTCTACTTGTTTAAGTAAAGAAAATTATTTCATAGATTGAAACAGATATAGTTTAAGAGATTTTATGTATAAATATACCCAACTAACGGTTATATTTAAATCTTTTAAAAAATCATTCGCTTCAAATGATCTCTACATCATGATGTAATTTAAAAACTGAGAATTTAATACAGTCAGTTTAAGTCAGCAAAATGATAAGCTTAATAATCTTTTTTCACACGATGATAAGAACTCACTAGGGCCCAAGATGCATATATTTATATCGAAAATGCTGTGGCACTTTTTACCTTTTGTTTCTGAACTATTTGGAACTTAATTTGCAAAGAAGTCTCCACCATAAATATCTATGACCCCTTGGACAAATTGAAAAAAATGCATGTTAGGGCCTTGAAAAGTCTAAAGTTCTAGACAAAGTTCTCATGCTATCATGAGTAGTCTAGTGATAGAGAGAATGCTGACTAGGCTGTTTTTGATTTGATCAGCAAGTGGCACCATGACCTTCAATGGATATGCAACATTCCCTGGGGCTACAATTTCTCATTACTCTAACAATAAAACAAACCTCTCCTTTCCTTCTTTCTAAGGCTGTGGAGAAAAAGGTGCTTGAGAAAAATGTCATTTTTAAGAAAGTATATTATTTGATTATTTACTATTATACTAGTAAATAACATAGATTACTATAACTTAGAGATAATCTATGTTATGAGGACCACTTTGGTGTTGTATTAAGCATGCTACCCAAAATCAGGAGGTATGAGTTATAGTTATGGCTCCGATTTAATTAATTTGTTGACCTTAGAAAAGCTGCTTAACTTCTGAGTTCTGTTTACTGCTTTTGTAAAAAACAAATGAGAAGATAATACTTCAATTATGACAAGAAACTGTAAACAACTAAATCTTCTGGTTAAAGTCACATGTTTTAACACTAAAAACTTTTATTCTAAGATTTCTCGAAGAAAGTAGATAATGAATTCTCAATGATAGTTTATTCTCTATAGTAATAGTAATTAAAATTCATTGAGTTCTTGAATTATTCAGGAAATTCAATACTCTATATGTATTACTTTATCTTCACAACAATTCTCTGATATGTACTATTATTATTTTACTACTAAGGAAATTGAATTTTAAAAGTTAAATAACATCATCATACTCATTAGAGAGGCTAATGCTAAGTCTGAGAGGTAAAACCAATGTGATGATTATAAAGTCCAAATTTTTATCCATGATACTCCAATCTTCCCAATATAATATTTTTCATTACTAATAAAGAATGTTAGTTTGAGTCTGTTAAAATTAAGTGATAATTTAAGATATTTATCTATTATCTTTCTATGCATCATCTATCTATCCAACTAATCTATTTATACATACATATGGTAAAACAATTTAGACATTTATAAGCTGCAACTATGTGTCCCAACACTTGGCAATATTTTCCTCTCTTTTTTTAGATTTTACTCTTTGTCCAGAATACAGAAGATAGATTTTAGACTTATAACAGGGTTATAACACAGTTATGTGATTTGGCAGAGTCAGCCAATATGTCCACTTGTGTCACTTGAGGCTTGCTGACATCACTGCCCAAATATTAATTTTAGTTATTAGAAAATACATATTAAATACATATTAAAGGTTTGTGGGTGGAAATAACCAAAGTGAACTTAGGTCTGAAATTGTTCTAAGCTGAGAGTCTTGCCCCAAAGAATCTTAAGTCTATTTGGATCTATTCTACCATGTATTAGAAACATTTATAGTTTCCTTCATAATATAAGCATAATAAATTTTTTATTTTTATTTTTCTCCTAATTAGGAGAATTAAATCTGAAGGATCCTTTGAGGCCTATGGTAGATTGTACTTTCCAATATGACCACAACAACGTTTTTCATCCTTCATGCTCATCTGCAATATGGTCTTGTCTCTGCAAAATGCAGACACTGGGGACATGGGCAGAAAAACTTGCATATGTGTTAAATATTTGAACCCTTGGGTAAGTCTATAGTGGATCACACCTTGACATTCTGAGACCTGAACCGACCTTTTAAAACATTTTCTTTTAAAATAAGCAAAGCAACAAGAAAACTGGCAGCTACTAAGAGTTCATTTAAGAAGGGTCTTGAAAAATCTCTACCTCCTACATCCAGGTGGAGCAAAAACAAGAACATTCTTCACTTTGGGAACAGGAGCAGGAGTTAAGAGGAAGGAGCAACTGGTGTCATTTCTGTCTCTTTTTTGTCCATAAGGTCAAAAATGTTGGTCTCTTTTGAATTTTTCTCCTTTAATATCTGCAGTTTGAAGAGTAAATGCCTAATTTAGTTAAATATATGTAGATGGGCTAAAAAAAGAAGAAGCATACTTGAAAATTACTAAGGTTTATTCAGAAACCATTCAGCAGCAATCGAACACATTTTACTTGCTGTTCTATTTTGTTTTCTTGGACATCATTGTTGGCCAGGCACTGTGTTAGATGACAATGAATCAGGAAGACCTGACCCTATTTTTATGTGGCCGACAGTGTAGTAGAGAAGATAAGAATCAAATTAAATTAAAACCGTGATTGTATTTAGAATAAAAATATTAGATTCTGTGAGTATATAATAGAGGGCCATAAGCTTAACTGGAGTTTGGAGTTATATATATATATATATATATATATATATATATATATATATATATATATATATATATACATACACACACACATATATATATGTAATCTCCATGATAGTAACAAATAAACCGAAACAGGATTGATGAGTAGGCATTGACACAGTCAGGTTGAGAAGAGGACCAGGACAATTATAGTCAGAGGGAAGCACATACACAACAGTCTTTCAGTAGAAGGGGGCATAGCACTTTTGAGGAATTAAAGATGATCCAAGAGGGTTTTGACATAGAAATCCAGGGAAAATTTGAGAAATGAGGCTAGAGAGAGAGGTGAGACCGCATCATACAGGGATATTTAGGGTCTGTTAAGGTTCTTGAACTTTATCTGAAATTCATGGAGGGAGAAACCATTATGAGGTTTTAAATGGGAGAATGTTAAAACCAGATTTAGTGTGTGTTTGCTTGCTTTGTTTTTTAAAGATTAGTGCAGTGCACTATAAATAGTGGATTTGGAAGAAGCAAGAAAGAATGCTCTGAAACCACTTTAGTAAGTTTTTCAGAATAAGTTAAAAGGTAAGAGGTAATGGTAGCTTTTATTAGGATGGAGAGTAGATAAGAAATGCTAAAGCATATTTTGGGTAGAGAATTTAAAAGACTTAATAATGAACTAGATGAGAAGTATCGGGCCATCACAGTTGAATTCCAGATTATTTTCTTGGAGGTTGGCACCTTTTTCTGAAACAAAGGATCAAAAATTTTTCTGTGTTATTGACTCTAAGATGCCTGTGAGACATTCAAGTAGAGCTTATGAGTAATAAGTTTATAAAGGATGTAAATTTGATGGCCACCAGTATAATATTTCATACCAGAAGAGAGATTGAATATATATTTAAAAAATAGATTTGAAAAAGGTTTGAAACCAAAGGCTATGGAATACTAAGACTGAAAGAATGGCTAGAAGATAACAATAATGAGTTGGTTAATTCTCATTAAATTAGAGAAAGAGTATAGTATAATGGTTAAGAGCATTTAATCTAGAACCAGTTTACTTGGGTTTGAACTGTTGCACTACCACTTATGATGTATAACTGGTAAAGATTTGACTCATTGGGACCATTACTACATCTTTATTTATAAAATGATGATAATAATACCACCTACTTATAAGAATTTTATTAGTAATTTACTACGTGTATATATTTAGACAATGCCCAGCACAGTAATTTATTAGTGGTAGTGTTTACTAGGGTAACTTTATTTTAAAAAATGATTTATTCATTCATTTATTGAACAAGTACTAAATGAGTGCCAAGTATGCCAAGCACTGATCTGATTGTTAACTAATACAAATAAATCCTTCTGTTCATGAATTTTACACTCTGCTAGAACAGTAGACTTATTTTCTGATGTGTTATTTTTGGATTTATTGATTTTAAAAAGATAAATCCTGCCTTAGAGATTTAAAAAAGTAATGCTTCCCTCTAACATCTAAATATTACCAGGGAAGAACACTGACAAAGAAGAGCATATAACTTAAAATTACCCAAGAGTTTATCTCGCTATACTGGTTTAACACAAGTAAGCACAACAGACACACAACAAACTTTCAGGAAGGCCCGATTTAAGGACCTTGGTCAGCAAGTCAAATCTTAAAAACCTAAGAATAGAATTACCATATGACCCAGCAATCCTTCTGAGTATCCACTCCCAAAATTTGAAAACACGTATCTATAAAGATATATGCACCCCGATGTTCATTCATGATGACCAAGATATAAAAACAACCAAAAGTGCCCTTTGATAGGTGATTGGATAAAGAAGATGTGGTACATATATATAATGGAATACTACTCAGCCATAAGAAATGATGGAATACTGCCATTTGCAACAACATGGATGGATCTTGAGATTATCATGCTAAGCAAAATAAATGAGACCAAAAAAGGCAAGAACCATACCATTTCACTCATACATGGGCTATAAAACTGAAAGCAATAACGAATAAGACAAACAAATAAAAACTCATGACACAGACAATAGTTTAGTGGATACCAGCGGGAAAGGAAGAGGGGAAGGTAGATAAGGGTAAAGGAGATCAAATATATGGTACACAAGGAAATTTAACTTTGGATGGTGAACACACAATACAATATATAAATGACGTATTATTAAATTGTATACTTGAAACCTATATAATTTTATTAACCAATGTTACCCAAATAAATTTAATAAAAATGTATATTATAAAATATATTTTATGTATATATAATGAAAACTCATGTACTTCCTACCAACATTTATTAACCCTCAACATTTTCCTTTTCATAATTTAAAAAGTAAAACAATAGGTACACACACAGAAACCTATTGTTCTTTCTTGTCTGCATCTGTTTAATCTTAACATTGTTTCATTAGACTATAAGATATTGTGACCTATCCCAGTCAGTAGAAATTACTATGAATTTGTTTAGCTATATATAAATGCTTGATGATTCTCATTACCTTTTTTGTGTGTACCTAAGGGAATTACATATTGTGTTTACTGTATTCTCTTAAATCTAAACTCTGCTCTAACTCCTTGAATATTTCTTGATATAGAATAAATATATTGTCTCCTGAAATACTTTAAAAAATGCTAATAATTGCATGTAATGTAGACTTTTAGATTTCAAATGGGCCTTTCTAACTTGACCAAACACAAAACATATTTAAAAGTGCTAATTATTTCAACCCAAGATCAACAGTAATAATAAGTGGTCTGCTTCATCTCACCTTGTTTAATGAGGCAAGACTTATACATTCATAATGATGAATAATTGTACTCTATCATTCTAAGCTAATTCTCACAGGATAGTCATTGTAGTGTGAAACTGTTAACCTTCTTATGGTAGCAAATGAGGGCTCTTTCTTGCCTCCTCCTAAATTAATATGAATATTTCTCTCCGGCGTTTAGAACATCAAAACATGATTTTGGTACAGACATGATAGGGATATAGAGAAGATGGTTCACATTCTTATTTGTCATTTTCAGTCACTTCTCTTCATCTGTTCCTACTCACTCATGTGGTTTTACAATGAAATAATCATAACTGGGAAAAATGAGGAACACTAACCTCAATGATTTTCAAAGTAATCAAAATCCGAAGGTGTTCTGTGCTAAACAAAAAAAAAAGTCTTTTTATCTCAATTAAATTTTTTTCATAATTTTACATAGATTTGCAAAATTTTTTTATTGTAAGATATATTTTTATTAAAAACTAATTAAATTATTATAGTCTCCACTTATTAAATGACTGTCATATGCCAGACACTGTGCTAAGAACTTTATATTTATCAACATATTTTTTGGAAGATTTTTTAAGTTAAGTTTATTGGGGTAATATTGGTTAATACAATTATATAATTTTCAGGTGTACATTATCATTTGACACCTGTATGTTCTATTGTGTGTTTATCAATAAAAGTCCAGTTTCCTTCAACTGCCATATTTGATCCCCTTTACCCACTTCACCCTCGCCTACCCCCCTATATTTGACCCCTTTACCCCACCTGCTTTCCTCCTCCTGTCCCACCCCCAACTCTCTGGTAACTATTAGTCTAGTTTATAGACTATGTCCATGAGTCTCTGTTTGTTTGTCCTGTACATTTGTTGCTTTTAGGTTTAAATCCCACATATAAGTGATAACGTGATTTTGAACTATTTCTGTCTGGTTTATTTCACTTAGTATGGTTACATCGAGGTCCATCATATTTGTTGCAAGTGGCAGTATTTCATCTTTCTTATGGCTGATTAATATTCCATTGAATATATGTAGCACATCTTCTTTAACCAATCATTTAACATAGGAAACTTTGGTTGCTTCCATGTCCTGGCCACAGCGAATAATGCTATGAATGGCAGTGTGCAAATATCTTTTTGGATATGGGTTTTCAGGTCTTTGGGGTAAATATTCAGTAAAAGAATTGCTGGATCATATGGTAGGTCAATTCTTAGTTATTTGAGGGATAATGTTTTCCATAATGTTTTCAATAGTGACTGTACCAATTAGCAGTCCACCAGTAGTGTATGAAGGTTCCTTTTTCTCCACATCCTCTCCAACATTTGCCATTACTTATCCTGTTGATTATAGCTATTCTAACAGAGATAGTATCTCATTGTGGTTTTGATTTGCATTTCCCTAATAGCTAGCGATGTTGAGCATCTTTTCATGTATTTGTTGGCCGTTCGTATGTCTTCTAGGGAAGTGTCTGTTCAAGTCCTCTGCCCATATTTTTGATGGAATTGTTTGTTTTTTGTTGTTATTGAATTATATGAGTTCTTTGTATATTTTGGATATTAGGCCCTTATTGGAGGCATTGCTTGAAAATATATTTTCCAATTTAGATAGTTGTCTCTTTACTTTGTTGACAATTTCTTTTGTTGAGTAGAAGATTTTTAGTTTGATGTAGTTCCATTCATTTATTTTAGCTTTTACTTTCCTTGCTTTTGAGGTCAAATTCATAAAATCCTTGTTAAGTCCAAGGTCCTTAAGTTTAGTTCCTATGTTTTCTTCTATGCATTTTATTGTTTCAGGTTTTATATTTAGGTACTTAATCTGTTTTGATAGACAACAGTCTAGTTTCATTCTTGTGTGGATGGCTTTCCATTTTCCCAGAACCATTTATTGAAGAGGATTTCTTTTCTTCACTGTATGTTTTCGGCTTTTTGTTGTTGTTGTTGAAAATTATTTGCCCATATAAATAAGGATTTACTTCTTGACTCTTAATTCTCTTCCACTGGCTCATGTTTATCTGCCAATACCATGCCATTTTGATTACTGTTGCTTTGTAGTATAATTTGAAGTCAGGTAGAGTGATGACTCCAAACTCATTCTTTTTTCTCAGGGTGGCTTTGGCAATTTGGTGTCTTTTTTGCTTTCATATAAATCTGATGAATTTTTGTTCTATTTATTTAAGATTTTGATGGGAATTGTATTAAATCTGTATAATGCCTTAGGTAATATGGTCGTTTTAACTATGTTGATTCTTCCAATCCAAGAACATGGAATAACTTTCTATTTCTTTGTGTCTACCTCGATTTCTTTTAATAGAGTCTTGTAGTTTTCATTATATAGGTCCTTCACATATTCCATTAGATTTATTCCTAGGTATTTTATTCTTTTGTTGCAATTGCAAAAGGAATTATTTTTTCCACTTCTTTTTCTGACACTTCATTATTAGAGTATAGGAACACTATGGATTTTTGAACATTGATTTTGTATCCAGAAACTTTACTGTATTTGCTTATTGTTTCTAGTACTGTTCTTGTGGTGTCTTTAGTGTTTTCTTTATAGAGAATCATATCATCCACAAATAGTGACAGTTTGACTTTTTTGTTTCCTGTTTGGATGTCTTTTATATCCTTCTCTTGCCTGTTTGCACATGCGAGGACCTCCAATGTTATACTGAATAACAATGTCGCTAGTGGACAGCCTTGCCTTGTTCCTGATCTTAGAAGGAAGGTTTTTAGTTTTTCACCATTAAGTGTAATGTTAGCTGAGGACTTGTCATATATGGCCTTTATTATGTTAAGGTACTTTCCTTCTATACCGAATTTGTTAAGTGTTTTGATAATGGATGGATGCTGTACTTGTTGCAGGCTTTTTCTGCATCTACTGATATGATCATATGATTCTTATTTTTTGATTTGTTTATTTGGTGTATTACCTTAATTGATTTGCGTATATTGAACCATCCTTGTGCCCCTGGGATGGAGCCCACTTGATCGTGGTGTATAAACTTTTTAATATGTTGCTGTATTCAGTTCGCTAGTATCTTATTTAGGATTTTTGCATCTGTGTTCATAAGAGTTATTGGTCTACAGTTTTCTCTTTTTTTCTGTGTTATCTTTACCAGGTTTGGGTATTAGAGTGATATTGACCTCATAAAATGAGTTGGGAAGTATGCCTTCTCTTTGATTTTTTGGAAGAGTTTGAGGAGAATAGATATTAAATCTTCTTTGAATGTTTGGTAGAATTCAGTGGTGAAGCCATCTGACCTTGGACTTTTACTTTTGAGTAGGTTTTTGATGGCTTTTTAAGTTTCCATACTACTGGTTTGTCTACTTAGATTTTCCAGTTCTTTTTGATTCAGTCTAGGAAGGTTGTATTTTTCTAAGTACTGGCCCACTTCTTCTGGGTTATTAAATTTGGTGTATACTTTTTCATAGTATTTTTGTATCATCCTTTGTATTTCTGTGTTATCTGTCATAATTTCCCCTTTCATCCTTGATTTTCTTTATTTGCATCCTTTCTTTTATTTCTTTAGTGATTCTAGCTAGGGGGTTGTTAATTTTATTAAT
The DNA here is from genome assembly GCF_014176215.1 of Rousettus aegyptiacus. Lineage (NCBI taxonomy): Eukaryota > Metazoa > Chordata > Mammalia > Chiroptera > Pteropodidae > Rousettus > Rousettus aegyptiacus. The sequence goes on along the minus strand of NW_023416285.1, from coordinate 70,480,357 downwards.
TTTCTCAAAGAACCAGATCTTTGTTGCATTTATCTTTTCAATTTTTTTTTGTTTTCGATTTCTTTTATTTCTGTTCTAATTTTGATTATCTCTTTCCTTCTGCTGAATGTAGGCTTTATTTATTCTTTCTTTTTTATTTTTTTGAGATGAAGCATTAAGTTGTTTATTGGGATCATTCTTGTTTTGGGAGATAGGCCTGTAATCACATGAACTTTTCTTTTAGGATCACTTTTGCTTGCTGTGTCTCAAATGTTTTGATACGTTGTACTATCATTATCATTTATTTCCATGCATCTCTTGATCTTTTTATTTCTTCCTTGACCCAGTTATTCTTCAGTAGCATGTTGTTTAATCTCTATGTATTTGTGGTTCTTCCTGATTTCTTTTTGCAGTTGATCTCCAGTTTCAAAGCATTATAATCAAATAATATGGTGGTATCATTTCAACCCTCTCATATTTGTTGAGGCTATCTCTGAGTCCCAGTAAGTGGTTGAATTTTGAGAATGTTCCATGTGCACCAGAGAAGAATGTATAAGCAGCTTTTTGGGGATGGAAAGCCATATATATGTCAATTATGTCCAGCTGGTATAATGTGTCATTTAAGGCTGTTATTTCCTTATTGATTTTCTGTTTGGATGATCTGTCCATATCCAACAGTGGGGTATTTACATCCCCTACTATGATAGTGTTTTGCTCTGTTTGTCCCTTTAGTTCGGTTAGTTATTGTTTTATGTAATTCAGGGTTCCCTGACTGGGAACGTATATATTAAAAAGTGTTATGTCTTCTTGGTGCATGATTCTTTTTATTATTATAAAGTGTCTCTCTGTATCATTCTTTACCTTTTTTATTTTGAAGTCTATTTTGTCTGATATCAGTATCACTACTTTTGTTTTTCTCAGAATGCCATTTGCTTGAAATGTCATTTTCCACCCTTTCACTTGGAGTCTATATTTGTCTTTGGAGCTGAGATGTGTCCCCTGAAGGCTGCATATGGTTGGCTTTGTTTTTTGATCCATTCTGCAACTCTCTGCCTTTTTATTTGTGAGTTTAGACCATTGACATTAAGGGCGATTATTGAAACATGAGGTTTTCTTATAGTAATTTTATCTTTTGCTTTCTGGTAGCTCAGTGTTTCCATTGCCTCCTTGTCTTTGTGTTTCTGTTTTCTCTATTTTGGTTGGCATTTGTGAGTTTTAGCTCTGGTCTTTCTTGTTTTATGTTATATACTTCCATTCTGAATCTTCGGTGTGTGGTTACCATTACGAATATGAAAAAATAGTTATATATACATAGTCGTCCATTTTCTTCTATGCGTGCCTTTTCTCCATTGCCCTTTGCGAATTTGGATTTTTGAATCCTCCCTTTTTCAGTCATTGTTATCTCAATTTGTTTCTATGTTTGCTGAACATTCGTTACTATCTTACTGTATCAATTCTCTTCTTATTATTTAAGCTTATCATGCTCTGTTCTTAGTATTGCACTCCTCTGCTTTTATTTGCTTGATAGTCACTTATTCCTAATTATGTTTTTATTTTTATTTTTTGACACTTTGTTTTAGGTGAGCTGACCCTTTTTAGAATTTCCTGTGGTATAGGCTTTGTAGTGGAGAATTCCTTTAATTTTTGTATGTCTGGAAAGGTCTTAATTTCTCCTGGTAGTTCCTTTCACTTAATAGTTTAAATATTTGATTCCATTTCTTTCTGGTTTGTAAGATTTGTGCTGAGAAGTCTAATGGGTTTTCCTTTATAAGTTTACTATTTTCATCTCCCTGGTTGCCCTGAGAATTCTATCTTTGTCATTGATTTTTGGTAACTTTAATACAATATGTCTCGGTGAAGGCCTTTTTGGGTTGATATAATTGGGTATTCTTTTGACTTTTTGAACTCCATGCTCCAGCTCATTCTGGTATCATCTAGTTTTTGTATTTCTCTTTCATCCTTTTTCATTCTTCAGTTTTTCTCTTACTTTAGTTTTATTTCTAGATTTCTGTCTTCAGTATCCCTGATCCTTTCCTCTATTTGATCAACTCTATTTCCCAAGCTTGCTATTTCATTTTTCAACTCTTGCAGTGTGTTTTTTTATCTCCAGAAGTTCTATTTGGTTCTTTTTGAGGGTTTCAATCTCCTCGTTCTGCTTATCTAGTTGTTTTTTCAATTCCTGAAATTGTTGATAGGATGCATTTCAGAATTTGCTGAGTTTTTTCAGATGTACCATCCTGAATTCTCTGTCACTTAAGTTGTATATTTCTATGTCTGTAAGCTTATTTTCTGGAGATTTTGTTTTTTTCTTTCTGAGATGCCTCATCACCTTGGTTGTTCATGGTGTTTAATGGACTATTTCTCTTCCTGGGCATTAATGGAAGTGTATCCTGCTGTTTTTTTTTTTGGGTTTTTTTTGTTTTTGTTTTTCAGAAAGAAGATTTATTATATAAAGGTCTCTCTTTAGTTTGCTGTAAAGAACACCCTTTTCTTTTTGTTTTGAGTAGGTGATGTCTAAGCCTCTTGGATCACTGCTTTATATAAAGCCTTAATAATGCCTGTTTCATTTTCTTGTAAATATTTAATCACACTCACTGTCCTTAGTTTCAGTTCCTGTCAGTGTCAGTCTTGGCAGCATTTGCTCAGATTCCCCTAGGGCTCCATGGTGTTTGATCTTGGAGGGCATGAGGCGAGGTGCCCTCTGGGTTGGAAGTTAGGGGTTGTGGCTCATCCTCACTTTTGCAATCACTTGCTGATCAAATAAAAAACAGCCTAGTCAGTATCCTTGATTGCAACCAGGGCCAGTAAAAATCAACTGTTGTTTCTCTGTAATCCCATCCTGCTTTTCTACTTTCTTCCCTGACACCTTGGCCCTGCTGTCAGCTGTGTGGAACTCATGGCACTCCAGGCAGGGCTGTTTAAGGAAGTCACCTCACCTTCGTCCCTCCCCCTCTTCCCACAGAGAGCTCAGAAGGCTGCGAAAGGCAGCTTCTTTATTTCTCCCAGTCCACCGCCCAACATCCAGTGTTCTGACTGGTGGTGGCTCTTATGCGCAGATCTCATGTTCAAGACATGCTGGTGTATAGTTTGGCTGTTTTTTGTTGAGTTTTAGATGTTCAGCTTATTGTTGTTTCACGGGGAGAGATGAGGACGTTTCTCACTCCACCATGTTTCTCAGAAAACTTCGCTCTATTTTTAAAGCAATTTGTCTGTAGACTTTGTTTGGTTCAGGCATCAATTGAAATGGAAACTGCACCCAAGAAATCAAGAGAAGGTTGACACTTGTAAGGGCAGCAATGGAAGAACTCTTGCCCAGGTGCTGTGTTCTCTCCACTTGAGGAGTTCAGTGGTAGCTGTCTCTGAAGGCCAGGGTGAAAGGCAAGGATTTATCAACATATTTAACCTTTTGGAATATAAGCCTCCTGAGGATAGGGAAATTTATCCATTTTTCTCATTTCTGCCTCCCCTGTTCTTCAGTCAGTTGACAGTAATTATTTCTCGGCTACATGATTTGAATCCTCACAAAACCCCTGTGCATGTGGCATTACTCGCTCCACTTGACTAATGGGGAACATCTTAATGAGTTATAACAACTTATTGAGAATCTTAGAGATGGTAAGTGAGTTCACGGTCAGGCCCTAGTTCCTTGATTCCTCAGCTTATATCTTTAAATTTTCTTTGCCTTCAGTGTCCACTAAATATTATAAAGTCCTGAAAACATCTTTAAAATAATGGTATGTTCATGCGTGTTTTATTCTATATGTTATGTTTGCAATGCAATTAATAATAAAAGAAAGATTTTAAAAATATGTATATCTACACTTGAAGTATTTTCTGTCATTGATTTGAGGAAATTGTATTGTCAGTAATAATTTATTTTGAAATAGAAGTAATGAATAATTCTCTTAAGGTCTGATGTTTCCAAAGTAACTTTTCACCAATTGGTATGTTTACATTTCAATTGAAGAGAGAAAATTTTTCAAAAAATATATATTTTCTTAGACTTTATATTTTCTTTTTTATTTAGATCCCCAAAGAAATCCAAATACAGGCATATTTTGGAGATATTTTGGGTTCTGTTCTAGACCACCCCAATAAAGCAAATCTCACAATAAAGTTATTCTCATGAGTTTTTTGGTTCCTCTATTCATATAAAGTTATGTTTATATTGTACTGTTATTAAGTGTGTAATAGAATTATGCCTAAAATGTACATAATTAAAAAATACTTAATTGCTAACAAATGATAACTATTATCTGAATCTTCAGTGAGTTATACTCTTTTTGCTGGTGGAGAGTCCTACATCGGTGTTGATGGCTGTGGAAACTTCTTAAAGTAAGACAACAATGAAGAAGTTTCCCTGGTCAGTTAAGTCATCCTTTCATGAATGATTTTGCTGTAACATGTGACGCCGTTTAATAGCATTTTACCCATAGCAGAACTTCTTTCAAAATTGGACTCAATCATTTCAAACCATCCTACGACTTTATGAACAAATTTATGTAATATTCTAAATCCTTTATTGTCACTTCAACAGTCTTCACAGCATCTTTACTAAGAGTAGTTTCCAGTTTAAGAAACCACTTTCTTTGCTCATCTGAAAGAAGGAACTCCTCATCCATTCAACTTTTATTATGAAACTGTAGCAATTCAGTCCCATCTTCAGACTCCACTTCTAATTCTAGTTCTCTAGGTTTTTCCATCACATCTGTAGTTATTTCTTCTACAGAAGTCTTGAATCCCTCAAATTCACCCATGAGGATTGGAATCAACTTCTTCCAAACTCCTGTTAATGTTGTATTTTGAGCTTTTCCATGACTCACAAATATTCTTAATGGCATCCAGAAGGGTGAATTCTCTCTAAAAGCTTTTTAATTTGTCCAGATTCTTCAGAGTAACCATAATCTATGACAGCTACAGACTTACAAAATGTATTTCTCAAATAATAAGACTTGAAAGCTGAAACTACTCCTTGATTCATGGATTGCAGAATGGACATTGTGTTAGCAGTCATGAAAACAATATTAATCTTGTATATCTCTATCAGAGCTCTTAGATGATCAGGTACATTGTCAATAAGCAGTAATATCATGAAAAGAATTTTTTTTTTTTTTTGAGTGGCAGGTCTCAAGAGTGGACTTAATATATTCAATAAATCATTTTGTAAACAGACGTGTTGTTATTCGGGCTATGTTCTACTATTTGTAGAACATAGGCAGAGTAGATTAGCATAATTCTTAAGAGCACTAGGATTTTCAGAATGGGAAATGAGCATTAGCTTCAAGTTAAAAGTCATCAACTGCATTAGTCCCTAACAAGAGAATCAGCCTGTCTTTGGAGCTTTGAAGCCAAGCATTGACTCTTCCTTTCCAGCTATGAAAGTTCTTGATGAGATCATCTTATGATGTAAGGCTGTTTTGTCTATATCGAAAATCTGTTCTTTAGTGTAGCTACCTCCATTAACAACCTTGGCTGGATCTGGGTAACTTGCTGCAACTTCTACATCAGTATTTGTTGCTTTCTTCACTTTACACTTTTATATTATGAAGAGAGCTCTTTCCTTAAACCTTATGAACCAACCTCCAAAGCTTCAAACTTTTATTCTGCAGCTTTCTCATCTCTCTCAGCCTTTAAAGAATTGAAGAGAGTTAAGACTTTGCTTTGGATTAGACTTTGGCTTAAGCAAATGTTGTGGCTGGTTTGATCTATCCAGACCATTACGACTTTCACCATATCAACAATAGACTGTTTTGTTTTCTTATCATTCATATGTTCACTGGAGTTGCACTTTTAATTTTCTTCAAGAATCTTTTTTTTTTTTTTTTTAACATTCACAACTTGCCTAACTGTTTGAGGCAAGAGGCCTAGCTTTTGGCCTATTTCAGCTTTTAGCATGCCTTTATCACTAATCTTAATAATTTCTAGCTTTTGATTTAAAGTAAGAAATGTGTCTCTTCCTTCACTTGAACACTTAGAGACCATTATGAGGTTATTAATTGGTCTAATTTCAATATTGTTATGTCTCAGGGAATAAGGAGGTCTGAGGAGTGGGAGGGAAGCAAGGAACCAGCCAGTCAGAAGACACACGGCCTTTATTGATTAAGTTCATAGTCTCATACAATCATGGTTCATAGCACCCCAAAACAATTACAATAGTGACATCAAAGATTAGTGATCACAGATCACAATAACAGATATACTACTAATAAAAAAAATTAAAATATTGTGAAAATTAACAAAATGTGACAGTGTGACATGAAGTGAGCAAATGTTATTGAAAAAATGAGTCTGATAGACTTGCTCAATGCAGTTGCCACAAACCTTTAATCTGTAAAACAGGCATTATCTATAAGCAGGAGAGAGCAAAGCACAATACAATGAGGCGTGCTTGTACTATCACACAGCATATAAATGCTTAAATTTTTCTCAGTATTCAAGTCCATCTTCCCAAGTAAAGCCCACACATGAAGGCCATCATTTTGACAAATGTCTTAACCAAAAAGGAACACTATAGGGGATATCCTGTCAGTATTCACCTCATTTACAGACACATAAACCAAAATCTCTCTCTCTTCTTCCCCTTTCCTCTCCCTCTCCAACTCTCTCTCTCTCTCTCTCACACACACACACATATAAACACGCACATACATAAATTCAAGCTATTATTAAAGGAGTTATGTACTCCATTTGTTTATAGAGGTGCTAAAAATTTCACTGATTTTTTTTTCTGCAGAGCACTTTTTTTTAATATATGACTACTTTTAGTGACCATAAATTTAGTTTTTTTTCCCCCTAAAGTTACAGCAATGCATAATGCTTGCTGAAATGATTTTACTCCCAAATGAAAAAAGATTGAGCTTTATGGAAAGATGATGCTTTGCACATCCATCAGTTAAAAATTCTCCTTCGACTTGAAAATTTCATGTAATCTAATTTCAAGAGCAGTGTTACTGAGGCATGCAGTTTTGAAAAAAACACTAGACACTCTAAGCTGATGTATAATTTCAGTGTTTTCCTAGAATAAATGAGAATTTCAAAGGCTCGAAGAGAGTATTTCTTCTGCCCTCCCCTTGAAAACTCCCTAGTATATGTCCAGCACATCTTTAAAAGGACTTTCTATTTATTTCATTCTTAATGTGTTAATATTTACATAATTTCTAGACACTATAAAACTACTACATATGAACATTCAAATATTTCAATTCATAGTATTTTACTGAATCTTTGATAATTATCACCCGCAGTTAATAATTATTTTAATGGAATTCTAGAACTATAGAAGTAAAATAATTTCCTAGTGCAATCACTTCCTCCAGTAAAGCCAATAGTTAAATTATACCAACTATGTAATTATTAATCTCATTTCTAAAGTGCTATGAGAGAGAAGCCTAATCTATATCCTTTGTTAAACATGATTTATATATTATTTTTTCTCCAAGAAAACTATTTAATACTCCTTTCCAACTGTCTTCATATCACTAATTTTCCACTTGGTAAAACCACAACTTTTTAATATAATCTCAGAAAAAAAAGTCATAAAAATATAGTCTTTTAAAATGTATTTATACTCCACTCATCTTCCACAAAGGATATGATGTTGCTTACATATAATACGAAAGATAAATAATGATAAAATTGTGTTTAAAAGAGATAACTTTAAGAAAATAATAAAGCTGCGAATAAGATAAACATGAAGAATTAGAGACTCCATAGCAAGTGATACTCAACAGTGGCTCAAAGTAGGTACCAATTTTGCTCCATACTTCACAAATTTACATTTGAAAGAAAAAATTGATTATATTTTTTCCAGTTTTCAACTATTTGGGCCATCACTATGCTATGTGGTAGGCAGAATTCTAAGATATCCTCCAAAATTCTTGACCCCCACCCCCACAGTGTACCCACAATTTCTTCCATTTATTCAATCAAATATTAATTTAGGTGTTGCTATAAAGAGATTTTTCAAATGAAATTAAAGTCCCGAATTAATTAACTTTTAGGAAGATTGTCTTGGTGAGCCTAATCTAAACATGAGCCTTTTAAATCCCAGTCTAAAGGTCAGAGATAAAGAAGTCAGAGATAAAGAAGTGTGAGATGGATTCAACATAAGGGAGGTCCTTTGTAACCAGCTTCAAATATGGAAGAGATCACATGGTAAGAAATGCAGACAACTTGTAGCAGCTCAAAATGGCCACTGGAAAATAGTAAGAATGAGGACCTCGGTTTTGCAACAATGGGAAAATATTTCTGCCAACAACCTGAATGAGCTGAGAAGCATATATTTCCCTAAAGCCTCCAGAGAAGAACTCAGCCCTTGAGCAGAAAACCAATCTGTTTCACTGGACTTTTGACCTATAATATCAGGAGCTAATGAATAAGTGTTGTTTAAAACAGCTAATTTTATGGTAATTTTTATACAGCATAAAAACTAATATAATATACAACTTTCAGGCCATAGCTCCTCACTCATTCTTATGGGAAGGCATACATACAGTTGTGTTTTTTGAAAAAAAAAATCTTGTTTCTATGGGTTCCCTCATCTTGCACACATTCTAAGTTGGACATGTCTCCTCCTTAGATTATTCAACTTTCAGAAGAAGATGTTAACCCAGATACCCTCCTAGTTGACTTTTATATGCACATAGTTGTACCTTTAAGTAGAAGCATAGGATATCTGCACTTAGGGACCTAGCAAGAAGAAAAAAATAAAATATCTGATGCTCAACATTCAACAAAAGTTTAAGTTGAAAGAAATAGTACTCTTGAAGATTGCCTGAAATCTTGACTATCCATTTCTACTCCTGTATGCTCTTACGGAGTCCTTAAACAAGGTTTAACATTCATTCACTAAATAACTGGACTATATGATTTTGAACCTTCTATACTAAATATCACTTTTAATAAACTGTGCTTTTAGCTTTAGTTGGTTTATATCTGGGGGCAATTTCAGTACCATTTTTCCTCTTTCTATATTTTGTACATCAATCTTCACGTTCCCATGACAGAAATTTGTTCATCTGCAATTCTTGGCTTCTAAGGTTGTCTTGGGCATTAAGACAGATAGGGGGAAATGAAGCATAAAAGGTAAGAATGGAGGCTTGTAGGGCTCAAGTTTGAATTGCCATACCTCCTGGCTACTCACACTTTATTGGTCAAACCTTAGTCCTATGTTCACACCTTACTTGAGAAGCAGCTGAGAAATGTAGTTAGCTATGTAACCCATGAATAAAGAGGGGGAAATGAGTTTGACAACTAGCCAGTCTCTGTTCACCTCTTGAAAATGAATAGGAAAAAACAGCATGGTTTTGTCTTTTTTTTCTCACTCATACCTTTATTTTTTATTTGGCCTATTTTTATATTACTTTTATTTCACCTTGTATTATGTATGTTTCTAAGTTGTTTTGTTTCTTTGAATAAGGTATAATAAGAATCATTAAACTGCATAGTCTAGGAGATGAGAATAGTACTTATTGCATAGGCTTTCTGTGAAAATTCAATGTATTATTATGCATATAGTACAAAGAATAGTATATAGCTCGTGGTAAATAAAGATGATAGTTTTCTTAATTGTATTATTATTTACAGTGATATAAAGAAAAAAATGACTGTTTAGAAGAGAAACAGCTTTTCCTAGAGTTAAGTTCTAAGACATGTTGCTGTGAGGTCTTCCTACTGTGTGTATGATATTCTGGACAAAAATAGATGTGGCCATGGGTTTCATAAAGTCCTTATTCATAACATCCTCATTTGCAAGTCATAGATATAAACATAAAGCAGCACTAAGCAATATTATTTAGAGATCAAACAATGAGATTCAAGTTTTCATATTACAGCTTCATCTTAGGGTAAAATTTTGAATTCCTTTAGGCATTCTGCCACTAAATCAATTCTCATAACTAGAATTTTGGTGAGTTAAGCAGCTAAGAATTTGAGATTGTATTTTCTTATTTAAAAAAACCTGAAAAACAATAATGTCAAACTGGAGAACAATTAATGCTTTTATGAGGAATAGAGCAGAGAGAACTACTATAATACCTGCACTATAAAGACATCATTCAAGTTAATTTACAGTCCCTGAACAGTATTTAAACTCAAGATTGACATAAAATCAATTAGCAAGGGAAAGTCAGTTTATAAATGTTATTTGTGACTTTATTACCAATTGCATTTTGATTTAATGTACTGTATCACTAGCATGGTATGACTTTCTTCATGACTATTTCTATTATAAGGAAGGTTTTACAAAACTTTAAGTTTGCATGATAGAGGGGAGGAGAAAAAGAGAAGTAAATGTCTAACATCCACAAAACCACATGAACAAATTTTAGTTGAGGAAGAACAAACTCTTCCTATTTGCTCTCATTTCTTATAAAGAATTAGAAGTCTTTCAAATTTATTTTTCAGGAAACCATATTAAAAATTGACTTAAAAGCATCAATAGTGGAACTTTTCAATAGGGGAATTCAAAAATATATGTATATATTTTTTATAAATTTCAGTTTTTCTAACTTTTATGTTCAGAGTTATTTAGTTCATTTGTTATAAACATTTCTTGAATAAATTCTTAGTAATTGAATTATTTTTTGCTCTAGATTAGTTCAGAGAAGATAAAATATGTCCGATAATATCATTAAACATGTGTTCATTTATCTCATTAAAAAAAACCTACCACCTTGAACATGCTTGATCCCATCTGACTGCGGAAGCTAAGCAGGGTTGGGCCTGGTTAGTATCTGGATGGGAGATCACCTAGGAAGACCAGGTGCTGTAAGTGTAAAAAAAAAAAAAAAAAAAACTGAACAAGAGGACCCACATTAGTCCAAATAGACATGTTAGAATAGGTATACACAACTTTTGTATCACGTTTCTTAAAAAGGCTAATGTACACAAGTAAAAACCAGAAAATAGTAGGGCAATTTCACAATCCAATTTAGAATTGAGATCAAGACCAATACATTACACTTATACTGTTTATAAAATAAACTTATGATGATGATCGTTATAATCAAAACGCTTAAAATATTAATTTTCCTGAAACAATTATCTGATTCTAATAATTTATTTCTCAACTATGTAAGGGAATTCTGTCAGTGGCTAGATATACTATAAATCTGACTGCCTGTTTATGTGCTAAGAATATAATGCAGTCTACATTATAATGTTTAATTTCTGCTACCCCATGAGGAGATGTGAAATCCACCATTACCCCAGTAGCATGAAGGGGGTCCTTGGTTCTTCCTTGCCTACTTGATAAAGAATTACAGGTCAGCAAGATTTAGAAAAAGTGAGATTTATTGAAGATACACTTTTAAAACCAGACGGGCCACACCAAGGAAGGCTATAGCCCCATGGAATTCAGGAGGTAAAAAGACAAAAGATAGAGTATCCTCCAAGGAAGGATTGGATTTCAGTGAAGAGGGCTGTAACCACTAGAAGTGGGAAGGTCTGTTTATATTTGGGCCTTAATGAGAGGTTATAAGAGTAGTGCTAGATGATTGGCATGTGAGGTTATTTTGATTGGCAGTTAGTTGTCATATAACCCTTTGTCTACTGTGTGCGTATTTATCCAAAATTCAGTCTATTATAACTTCATGAACTTCCAGGCATAGGTATAATATTATAATGATGGTATAATGAGGCTGAGATTATAAACAGGTTAGGCTAGTACTTTCTGCACAGGCATTTGTGGCTGATTTAAGCCAGCGGCTTTTATGGTCTTTGTGCCTTAGGATATAAGGGTAATTTATAACCATAAAATGGGTGTTTCAGGGAGGTCCTTAAGGGAGGTCTTCAAGGGAGGTTGCCCTGGTTACAGAGCTGGGCCTTCCCTCTTGTTGCTCATGACTACCTAACTACTGTTATGTTGTATCACATCATTCATCATCATATAAAGAGTTATAGATCATTGTCATCCACTGAATCTGGGGAAGTTGTTAATCTTTGATTCCTTCTTAGTCTATTTAGTAATGGACCTATAACCAAATAAAAATTGTCTTTTCTATAGCAATCTCTTAATCTATTCCCTTGGCAGCCAATTATTGAGCTAGAATAGAGATGTGTACTTCTGCATTAATAATACAGCCCTGCTTTGTCTATTATAGGACTTTTATTTTAAACAAACAAGCATCATAACAAAAATTTTCCTGGTGTGATTGTAAAGAACAAAATTCATGTTTACAGGAAAAAGTCCAGAGGATGAGCTGAAGCCACATCCGGGTATTTTATTAGCGCTTCAAATAATATTATCTACATTTCAGTAACAGAACACTACTCTTCTAAGTGTTCTTTTACTCTTTTCTCATTCAAATAAACATTAAAATCAGAAATACTGCACATAAAAGTTTTTGACTTTATGCACATGTTCTGTATTTCTGTATGAACATTTCTAACATTTTAATGAGGACAATAGCACAAGGATATTTGCAGAAGCAGTTGTAAAAAAATTATTCATCATCCACTACTTGTGGTATTTCCAAAGCATGATTAACCTTCATCATATTCTGAGATTAGGATTTTTTTTTTTTGCAATTTGAAGATGAATATATAGAAATGCAGAAAGATGAAATGTAGACATGAGATCATATAAACAATAAACTTAAAATTAATGGTTTTATTATCACAAAAATGGCACAGACCACTAAAGCCATTACAAACAGATATGGAGGAAATACAAATAAAGAGAATAGTCATTTCACCTAGATTCAGTCTTCAAAAATGGCATCTGTTTAATACTCATAATTTTGTTAGAAATTCTTTAGAAATATAAAATAGAAATTGAACTTAGATTGGCATTTTGACATCATTTCCACCATCTTCTTTGTGCTCCTCTGCATTAATAGCACTGGATATTTAGAAACTACATTTTCATACCTTTATAACCATGCAAACTTCATTTCTTTAAAATGGCTTTTTCTCTTCTCTTTCTCCTTGTTTTGAACTGGCCTTGTACTCACTTGCTTTTCTTTCTTTTTTTCCTTATTCTTCCATCTTTGCACATACTACTTGGCCTCTTCCTTAATCATTAAGCCCTTAGGTAAGCATCAAACAATCTTAAGAACAAAATCTCAGGTCTGTTAACTGCAGAAACAGAGTTTCAGTCAAACTAAAGATAACATTTTGACCTTAGTTGTGTTTCAGCCCCAGATCGATGAAGGCAGATTGACCGTACTGAAATCCCCTGGAAACCAGACAAAACAATGCCATGACTGACAGACAGCAGGACCTGATGCAATGATCAACTGCCTCCTACTCTAGTCCCAACCAATCGGTAGAGTCCATGACCCCAATTCCCTTAGCTACCATGACTAATGAGTTTTCCTCTATGTAACCTATCCCATAGAGGTTATCTAAGAGCCAGGTCTTTAATCACTAGCTCATCTGTCTCTCCTGGCTTGACACTATTTCCTTAAATAAACCTTCACCAATCTTTTAACGTAGGACGCTTCAGTTGCTTCCATGTCCTGGCCACAGTGAATAAAGCTGCTATGAACATCAAATGCAAATATGCAAATATCTTTTTGGATATGGGTTTTCGAGTCTGTGGGGGTAAATTCCCAGTAGAAGGATTGCTGGATCATATGGTAGATCAATTCTTAATATTTTGAGGAACATCCATACTGTTTTCCATAGTAGCTGTAACAATTTACATTCCCACCAGCAATGTAGTAGGGTTCCTTTTTCTCTGCATCCTCTTCAACATTTGTTATTACTTGTCCTGTTGGTTATAGTTGTTCTAACAGTTGTGAGATGGTATCTCATTGTGGTTTTGATTTGCATTTCCCAAATAGCTAACGATGCTGAACATCTTTTGATATCTTTGTTGGCTATTTGCAGGTCTTCTAGGGAGAAGTGTCTGTTCAGGTCCTCTGTCCATTTTTTGATTGGATTGTTTGTTTTCTTGTTGTTATTGAATTTTATGAGTTCTTCATATATTTTGGATATTAGGCCCTTATTGGTGGCATTGCTTGCAAATATATTTTCCCATTCAAATAGTTCTCTCTTTACCTTGCTAAAAAAGCTGTGGTACACATATACAATGGAACATTACTCAGTCATAAGAAGAGAGGAAATACTGCCATTTGCGACAACATGGATGGACCTCAAGATAATCATGCTAAGCGAAATAAGCCAGACAGAGATAGTGGAAAATCACATGATTTCACTTATATGTGGGATATACCTAAAAGCAAAAAATGAGCAGGACAAAAAAAAAGAGACTCATGGACATGGACTATAGACTAATGGTTACCAGAGGACTATAAACTAGTGGTTACTAGTGGAGTGGGGGAAAAGGGGGAGGAGGACAGAGTAAAGGAGGTAAAATATAGAAAGATAGGTGGAGGTGAAGTGGGTAAAGGAGATCAAATATATGGTAGCTGAAGGAAACTGGACTTTGGGTGGTAAACACACAAAAAAATATATAGATATCAAATGACAATGTACACCTGAAAATTATATAATTATATTAAGCAATGTTACCCCAATAAACTTGATTTAAAATAAATAAATAAATAAGCAAGCAAGCAAGTAAGTAAGTAAGTAAGTAAATAAATAAATAAATAAGCGAGCCTTCATTTTTATTGCTGCAAAACCCTGTTCATATTTTTTTTAGCTTTAATGGGTACAGACATTACAAATCTCCTTTCATTCAGTAACTCTTTCCAGAAACATCCCCTCTATGTTTGGTCATGAGAGGACTCAGGTGAGATAAGAAAGGAAGAAGAAAAGCAAACACCATTCTTCATGCAGCATCAGGCAATACATGGACTTTACAGACATGAGATTTTGTAGTGTTTGGGCATTCTCCTGGGACTCAGCCTGCTCAAGTCTGCAAGCAGTAGAGCTCTTCAAAGACGTCTAGTTTTCTAATACCTTGAAAGGTAGCAGCAAATTTAAAGGCTAGCTGCAAATTTCTCCATCTTTCCAATAATTTGTTAAGCACTGATTTTATTTTAAAATCTTTTCTTTTTTATGAAATATATCCAGCTGATTTTTAAAAAAATCAAATCCATCCAAATACACATAGACATTTAGTGAACTTGCCAAAAGATGTGTGTGTGTGTGTGTGTGTGTGTGTGTGTGCGCGCGCGCGCGCATGCTATCATTTTACAAATCAATGAGTCCTTGCCTGGGCCCCACCTGGCTGCCAGACTTTCTATTAAAGTTTGAAGCTATTCAAGTCTATTAAAATACTTATTTAGAATTCATCTCTATTCCCTCATTCAAAGTCTAGGGTTCTGACAGCATGTTTCTCATTTGACCTGTCCCTTACTAATAACCCATCCCTTCCTAATGACCCAAAGCCTCTAACTGCCTGATCATTTGTAACTCATTGCTACATATTGCATTTGACAGATTAATTAGACAGATACAGGCCCAATATCCACAAGACAAAATGTCAGTGATCCTGGGTCTATTTTTCAACACATTTTATGCAGGGACATTTAAGTATAGATATTCAGTATCTCATCAACTAACCTGGATGGGGCACAAAGGTAATAATGTATTAGCAATGTAGGATCTGTGTATCATTTCTGTCATTGAAAAGTTAAAGCACCATATAAGTTATCAATCCTGAAAAAATAATGTCCATAGGTAGCTTTGTAACTTTTCTGAAGTTTACTTTATTGTGGTTCACTGAGAATAGAAATCCCAAAATAGATTGTTTTTAGAATAACCTTTTCTAAAAGAAAAGGAAGATATGAATCATAAAAACCTCTTTCTTAGAAAGTTAGTTTCTTCTATAGATCTTTCTGAGTATTTTCATCTAAAAAGTACAAGGAGTTGAAAATGAATTCTGGAAAGACGTAGTGCATGCCAGCATAAACTGTCCCCAAATAAACATTTGTGTAAAGATAAAAACACAACTAAAACCAGCAACACAAAATCCCCAGCAGCATTAAAAATAAAAGTTGTTCACAGATCTTATTCTCCTCATCAAAGTATCAAAACCTGATAAATTTCAAGTCTCTCCTCTTATAAGTTCAAAATGCACTTTCTTAGACAGTGGATTTTAAAAAAATAATAAATAAATGTAACCCCAAAATTTTGAAAGTAACTTTGAAAGAATCTAATTTAGTGCTATCAAAATTAAGTGTTCATTTTAATTGTTTCATAAAAATAAAATTTTTATTAGGACATTACAAGAGCCAATACAATTTAAGCAAAAACTAAAACTCTATTGACTTCTTATTTAGTTTATTTTACTAAATTATCCAGTGGCAATTATAATGCCAGCTTACATTTATTGGACACCCGTAGTTTGTCAGGTGTTTTATATGTTTCATCTCATGTAATACTCATAGTGGACCTGTGAAGTACTAATAATATTTAATGACCATTTCACACCAGAGAATACTAAGACATAAAGAAATAACTTGCTCAGGATTACACATCTATGAAGAAGAAAATGCAACATTAGACACCAGGAAATATGACAGAGTTTCCATTATAAAGCGTTACAACATATTGCTAGCCACTGTAGTCATGATACCATACAGTACTTTCATCATTTGCAGTTAGTGGAGGAGTAACAATAAACTGAATCAGCCTGGTATTTATTGAGCATCTACTAAATGCAAGATAATTAGAAGTTTAGAGAACCAGGCAAAATGGTGTAGGTGATAGTAGCTTTGCTCATCCCCTCTTGGAACCAAATCAAAACTGAGACAAAAAAGTAGAGCAAACAGCAAGCAGAGTTACCTGGAGGTCTAGATGAACAGAAGAACTACAACTAGGGAGAAAGATAAGAGATCACCCTATAATGGTTGGCGGTATGATAGAGCAAAGATGTGAAGCTGTTGAGTGGGACAGAGGCTACAGCAGCAACAGCTGCAGACGCCTCTTAAAGTTGCTGTGTCTGCAACTGGATATTGGTGGTGATGGTCCTGCTCACTCTGAGCAACAGTACTGGGGTGCTTGCTCTGGAGCTCACCAGGGACTTATGGGGGACACTGAGTTGTTGGAGTGAGGATCTGAGGTGAGGCTTTGTGCTGGGCAGGAGTACTGGTGGTATCCATTGCTCCTCTGTTGAGCCCTCCCCTCTCCCAGTGTGCGTACACAGTGCAGTGCAGCCAAAGCTGAGACGTCATCAAACTGGATAACAGAGGTCACTCTGTCCAGAGGTTCCCTGAAACTCTGCCTCACTAAACTCTGGACCCCACCCAAGCTGCATCCTGTTGTGTACTCAGCGAGTCATATACCACTTGCTGAGCAGCACCAAGACATACACTGGTGGCAGCTGACCTCGGTTTCTGATGTGGCTTCTTGAGGCAACTATAAAACACCAAAGGTAAAATACAAAGAGAGAATCTTAAAGTTGCAAGAGAAAAGCATTTAGTTAACTACAAGGGAGCTCCTATTAGGTTGGCAGCCAATTTTTTGAAAGAAACTTTGCAAGACAGAAGGGCTCAATACAAAATATTCAAAGTGTTGAAAATCCAGGATCTATAACCAAGAATATTTTATCCAGCAAAGCTATCATTTAGCATCGAAGGACAGACAAAGAGCTTTCCAGACAAAAATAAGGGAATTCATCAACGCCAAGGCAGTATTACAAGAATTGTTTGAAGGACTTCTTTAAGAAAAAAAAAATGTATAAAAATCTTGAATAAAAAATGGTACTAACTACATATTAACCAAGTACCTCAAATGGAAAAGAATTAAGTGCTCCAACCAAAAGAGGGTGATTTAATGGATAAGAAAACAAGATCCTTACGAATACTGCCTATAAGAGACTCATGTTAGATTAAAGATGCACACAGACTAAAAGGAAGGGGATGGAAAAAGATACTGCCTTGATGGACCTAGTGGATATTGTGGTGAATTTAGTCAGATAAAGAAAGACAAATAACATATGATTTCACATACATGTGGAATCTAAAGAACAAAGTAAACAACAACAACAAAAATGAAAACAAACTCATAGATGCAGAGAATACTTTGAGGGATATTAGATGGAAGAGGATTTGGGAGGATGATGAAAAAAGACAAAGGGATTAAGAAGTACAAATGGATAGATACAAAATAGTCATGGAGATATAAAGTGTAGCATAAGGAAAATAGTCAACAATGCTCTAAAAATAGATAAGGGGGAATAGGGGTACCTGATTTAGTGGGACGGCCACTTTGTGAGTTGTATAGATCTCTAATCACTATGTGCAACTGAAAAATGAATATGTTATTGCATGCCAACAATAATTGGGGCTTCAGACTCTATGGTTGAAGTGATAACATATAAAACCAAGAAACATTGGTGTCACTATTTTTCTGGTGTTATTCTAGAAAATAGCCGGTCTGAAGATAAAAGGTGAAGCAGACTAGTAGTGAAAAATAATATGAAGGATACAGAGAATTGGTGCTTTATTTTTAACTATTTCTGAGACTCAGCTGCTTCTCTGTCCTTGAGTTCCTTGAAGCACTGTAGTATCTTATAAAAATGTCTTCCTTTTTGCTTAAGCTAGGTCAAATTAGGTTTATGTTACTATCAATCCAAAAGTTTCTAACTATAATAGCAGGGAAAATATGACTTCTCAAGCCATAATCACTTGTACTACTGAGAAGAATTTTACCCAATTTGTGTTTCTGATAGAAGAATTTTGAAAATGTGAACATACAGAGCATTTTTTTTAAGTTAAAATTCATTAGCGTCCTGGATAAGAGAAAAATGGCTACTAATCAGATTTTGTAAAATTTTGTACAAGGATCTCCAAATGTACCCATTCATTTTCCTCTATTTCCTATCACTTACACTTACTTAAACTCCAGCTAAAAGAAAAAAACAAAAACAAAACTGTCTTAATCACCAAAGGCATTATTTCAACTAGGTTGATATTCTACTGGTATTCATAGATACGATGGTTTGGTCAATGTCTAACTTGACTGGCCAGAAGTTTATTCTGATCAGTCAATATTCATGTCATATTATTTGATAAATATTTGAAATTTCACCTTCGACTCTCACAAGTCTGATTTGCTACATGTGTGTCCATCAGCTTAGTGTGTTCATCAGCTTAGTATGTCCTTTTCTAATTGGTTCACTGGAAAATTCTTGCTATTGATTGATTCATTCATTCAACAAATATTGAGCACCTATGAAACACAAATTATTTTACTTGTTTAGGAGACTTATTTTTTAAGAGGTCATTTTGCTGTGTGAGGAAGACTCTAAAGGCAAGAATGAGACAAGAGGACCAATTGAGATACTATTATGACAGCCTAGTCAACACTTGATGATATCTAGGATGATAATAGTAGTAATGCAGATGGTGAGAAATAGTATCTTCTAAGATAAGCCAAAATTATTTGGAATTTAAATATCACTTTTTCTATGAAGCCTTTCATTTCTACAAGCAGAGTTATTTGCATTATCACATGTACTAACATGATGTACTTTTAACATTTTACTCTAGTCTTTATCAAATTGTAATGTAATTAAGTTATAAACGATTGATTTTCCACCCAGACGTCGAACTCTTTTAATTCAGGCATCTTATAGCTTTTATATTTCTTTCTCAATGTCTAGCACAATGCTCAGCTCATATTAAACAATTAATCTTTCTCAAAAAAAGAGCAAGAGAGAAATATGAAAATAAATAATATTTTCTATATTAGGAATATTATTTATATGAATTCTCTGGTAGTTATAGTAATTCTTATTTAATACTTAAGGTTATCTAATAATGGTCTGGAAGAGCAATAGTTAATAAAAATGTTTATTTTATGTACATCTTTCATAGATTATATATACATATATAAAATTACATATATATATCTTTTTTGATCAAAAAAGTAAATATATATTGTTCCACTGGCCATTTTTGCAATGATTGTCAATTCAATGCATTACCATGGCTAAAGTGGAAAATGAAAAATGCCAAATTTGGTTAAATTTCTCAGAAAAAAATTCCATTTGAACTACATGCCTAAATTATTGGCAACCTTAAGTGAACATTTTGCTCTTTAGTCAAGCTATATTTTTAATTCATATGAGATTGAAGTAGCTGCATTGAGTGATTAAATGAAGTTTTTTTGGCTGTTCTTCAAAATGAGTAATCCACAGAAAAGTATCTATTATCAAAAATAGTTGCTGCTCTACATGAACAAAATATGGTGGCACCACATTGTGGAAAAGCTAGTAAGCATTATAATATGTGGATATCTGAGAAGTGGAACCTTGATAATGATATCTAATCTCCCCATTATCTAGAGGCTGTGATTCATTTCTAAACTTAGTTTAGCTTGTGGCAATGAGAACTGGCTTCCACCATTTAAAAGAAGAGTCACTAAATATAAAAAAATAATAATAATAAGCAGAAATTATTGTCAGGAATCCAGCTAAGCATAAAAATATACCTGTATCATCTCTTAGATTTCAGTGAAGTCCCCTGGAAAGATGCTGATAGTAGAAATGAACAAACAGACAAACAAAAATTAACCAATTGCATAGTAGTTTTCAATTACAATTTGATATTTGAGATTTACTCTTTTCCCAGAATAAAATGTCCCTAGACATCAGTACATGTTTTAAGAGTGTTCTTAGTTAAAGAGATGCCACACAGTATGTGGTTTGGTACAATTCATAATGCCTTTGTCTTTTATTTTATAAAATATCCTTCCTCTTTTAATTGATATTTTGGAATCATCAAGTCATTTACCCATGATTCCTACTCAATGCTACAAAAGAATATAGGCAAAACAAACAGAGAATCTCATGATGACTATCATCTGTACAGTGCATTTAATTCATTTCTACATCTTAGCGCAAATCCACTGACTCAAGAAAGATTTTTAAATGCAAATCTAAATGGTTGCTCTTTGATTTGATAATAAATCATTTGCCCTTATATTGAAGATTTACCATGTATTAAATGGGGAAGATTAAAGATAATTTTATTGGAGAATTTCAACTTTTTAAAAATTATTATTCTCAATTATAATTCCTGATACGTCTTGCAGTTGTCACATATTTGCCACATATTTGTAATTCCTTTAGAAAAGCTGTTTAAAATTATGTCTATTAACTTGTTTTTAAGGTGAAACATTTTTTATAGCACTTATCCTTTTATACTAAAAATATATTGCATGTGAAAAAATTATTCTACCCACTTACACATGATTACTATTATTATCCAGACAATATAATTTCAGATTTTCTTGGGTATATGTAGTATATGTATGTGTATGTACATATGTACTATTTCCTATAAAAATAAGATTATACTCCATATACTGTTTTAAAATCTGCAATAATTATCTATGTCATCAATTACATTTATATTTACATAATACAAAAATTTCAATAAAAACTATTCCAAAGGTTAATTTAAAATAAATATTAATAATTGATACTTGTAAAGTGTTTACTAGTGTTAGGCATTACTTTAAATACTGCACACAAACTACATTTTTCTGTTGTGATCTTCACAACAATACCATAATGGATTTTATCCCTGTTTTAAAGATGAGCAAACTCAGGTACTGAAAAGTTAAGTCATCTGCCTCAGGTCAAAGTGCAAATGATGAACCTATGGTTTTGTTTTTACTCACTACACTGCACTGCTGATGTAAAATCCTCATAAAGTAGTATATCAAACTAAAAAGTTTCTGCACAGCAAAAGAAACCATCAACAAAACAAAGAGGCAACCAATAGAATGGGAGAAGATATTTGCAAACAATTCCTCCGATAAAGGCCTAATATCCAAAATACACAAAGAACCCATAAAACTAAAAATATATATATATATATATCAAGTTAAAAAATGAGCAGAAGACCTGAACACTTATCCTGAGAAGACATGCAAATGGTCAACAGACATATGAAAAGATTCTGAACTTCACTAGCTTTTAGGGAAATGCAAATCAAAACCACAATGAGAAATTCTGGGAAACATGGCGGAGTGAGAGAAGTTCTCAAACCTCTCCCCTTGAAACAATAATAAGCTGAACATCTAAAACTCAACAAAAAACACCCAAACTACACACCAGCACATCTGAGCATGTGATCTGTGCATAAGAGCTGCCATAGTTTAGAATACCAAGTGTCAGGCGGTGGACTGGGAGAAATAAAGAAGTTGCCTCTCTCAGCCGCCAGAGCTTCCTGCAAGAGGACGGGGAACGGGGAGCAGAGAAGGAGTAGCAAGTTCCCTGAACAGCCCTCCTAGGAAAGCTGTGAGCTCCCTGTGGCCAGCTGGCAGCAGGGCCCAGTCATCAAGGAAGAAGACAGAGAAGCAGCGGGCAGAGAAACAATAGCTGATTTTTACCGGCCGCGGTTGCAAAACTGAGACTGAGCCGCAACCCCCAATCCTCAACCCAAAGACCCCATCCTCCCATACATCTGAGACTCAACACCGTAGAGCCCCAGTGAAACAATGCCGAGACTGTCGCTGACAGTGACAGAGACTAAAACTGAAGATAGTGAGCGTGATTAAATATCTATCAGAAAATAAAAAGGAATTTTTAAGACAGGGATTCAAGAGGCTTAGATGCCACCTACTGGAAACCAAAAGAAAAGCTCCTTCTTTGCAGCAGGCTAAAGAGAGATCTTTATATAATAAATCATCTTCCTGAAAAAACAGCAGAAAACACTTTCATTAATGCCCAGGAGGAGAAATAGGCCATTAAACACCATGAACAACCAAGGTGACAGAAAGAAAGAGAAAAATCTCCAGAAAATAAGCTTATAGACATAGAAATACACGGCTTAAATGACAGAGAATTCAGAATGGTACTTCTGAAAAAACTCAGTGAATTCAGAAATGTGTCCCATCGACAATTTCAGGACTTGAAAGAACAACTAGATGAGCAAAGCAAGGAGATTGAAAACCTCAAAAAGAACAGAATAGAACTTCTGGAGATAAACCACACACTGCATGAGCTGAAAAATGAAATAGCAAGCTTGGGAAATAGAGTCGAACAAATAGAGGAAAGGATCAGTGATAGCGAAGATAGAAATCTAGAAATAAATTAGAAGGAAGAAGAGAGAAACCAAAGAATGAAAAATAATTAAAGAGAAATTCAAAAACTAGCTGATAGCATCAGGAGAGGAAACAAGAATAATGGGCATTATTGAAGGTGAGGAAAAGGCACAGGGACTATAGTGGTTGAGAATTTCCCAAATTTAAGGAATGAGCTGGAGCTTGAAATTCAAAAAGTCAACAGAACACTCAATTATATCAACCCCAAAATGCCTTCACCAAGACACATTGTATTAAGTTACCAAAAATCAATGACAAAGATAGAATTCTCAAGGCAGCCAGAGAGAAGAAAACAGTAATGAATAAAGGAAAACCCATTAGATTATTCTTGGACTTCTCAGCGCAAACATTATAAACCAGAAAGGAATGGAATCATATATTTCAACTATTAAGTAAAAGGAATTACCAATCTAGAATAATATATTCAGCTAAGCTCTCCTTTGAATATGAAGGAGAAATTAAGACCTTTCCAGACATACAAAAATTAAGGGAATTCTGCACCACGAGGTCTACACTACAGGAAATATTGAAAGGGGTCAGTTCACCTAAAACAAAATGACAAAATTTAAAAAAAAAAAACATAATTAAGAGTAAAATGACTATCAGGCAAATAGAAGCAGAGGAGTGCAACCCTTACTAAGAACAGTGCATTATAAGCTTAAACATTAAGAAGAGAATTACTATGGCAAGATAGTAATGAAAGTATAGTGTACATAGGAATAAACAGAGACAACAATGACTGAAAAAAGGAGGATTCGAAGGTCCAAATATATAAAGGAGAAAAAATAAGGCATGCAACTATATATATATATGTGTGTGTGTGTATATATGTACATATATATACATATATATATGTACATATATATGTATATATATGTACATATATATATACATTCTTATTCTATACATGCTTATACATTCTTCTCTAGTGCTCATATACATATATATACATATATATACATACGTATATATGTATATATGTATATACATATATACATATATACGTATATATATACATATATATACATATATATACATATACATATATATACATATATGTATATATATGTATATATATACGTATATATGTATATATATGTATATATATACACACACACATATATATATACATATATATATGTGTATATATATATACACATACAGTTGTCCATTTTCTACTAGATATATAAGGATATATAACAATCCTTACATATTTGTAATAGTAACCACACATAGAAGATTCAGAACTGAAATATATAACATAAAACAAAAAGAACCAGAGGGAAAACCCACAAAAGTCAACCAAAATAAAGGAAACAGAAACACAAGAACAAGGAAGTAATGGAAACACTGAGTTACCAGAAATAAAAAGACAAAATAGCTATAAGAAGACCTCATATTGCAATAATCACCCTAAATGTAAATAGACCGAACTCACCTATTAAAAGACAGAGTTGCAGTATGAATCAAAAATAAATAAATAAATATATAAATAAATAGATAAATAAATAAATAAATAAGAAAGCCAACCACATACTGCCTCCAGAAGACACATCTCAGCTCCAAAGACATATATAGACTCCAAGGGAAAGGGCGGAAAATGTTATTTCTAGCAAATGGCATTCAGAGAAAAGCGGGAGTAGCAGTACTAATATTAGAGAAAATAGACTTCAAAATAAAAAAGATAAAAGAATATACTGAGGGATACTTCATAATGATAAAGAGAATCATGCACCAAGAAGTCGTAACATTTATTAATATCTATGCTCCAAAGCAGGGAACCTCAAATTATGTAAAGTAATAACTAACAGAACTAAAGGGAGAAACAGACCAAAACACTATCATAGTAGGAGACCTAAATACTCCACTGTTGGGTACGTACAGATCATCAAACAGAAAACCAATAAGGACATAACAGCCTTAAATTACACATTATACCAACTGGACATAATTGACATATATATTGCTTTCCATCCCAAAAAGCTGCTTATACATTCTTCTCTAGTGCTCATAGAACATTCCCAAGGATGGACCACATACTGGGACACAGAGGTAGCCTTAACAAATATAAGAGGGTTGAAATCATAGCAACCATATTCTCTGATCATAATGCTTTGAAACTAGAGATGAACTGCAAAAAGAAAGCAGGAAGAACCACAAATACATAGAGATTAAGCAACATGTAATTGAAGAATAACTGGGTGAAGAAAGTAATAAAAAGAAAGATCAAGAGATACGTAGAAACAAATGAAAATGACAGTAGAATATATCAAAACTTTTGGGACATGGCAAAAATGGTCATAAGAGGAAAGTTTATGTCATTACAGTCCTATCTCCAAAAACAAGAATGAGCCCAAATAAACAACCTAACACTTCATTTCAAAAACTAGAAGAGGAATAATAAATGAAGCTTAAAGTCACAGGTAGAAAGAAATCATCAAAATTAGAACAGAAATAAATAAAATTGAAAACAAAAAAAAACAATAGAAAAATAAATGCTGGTTCTAGGAGAAGTTTAATAAAATTGACTGACTAGACTCACTAAAAAAAAAGAGAAAGCACACAAATAAACAAATTCAGAGATGAAAGAGGGGAAATTACAACTGACATCGCAGAAATACAAAGGATCATCCAAGAATACTATTAAAAAGCATATAACACCAAATTTAATAACCTAGAAGAAATAGACCAGTACTTAAAAAAATACAACTTTCCTAGAATGAATCAAGAAGATATGGAAAATATAAGTAGACTGACCAGAAGTATGAAAACTTAAACAATCATCAAAAACCTACCCAAAAGTAAAACCCAGGGCCAGATGGCTTTACCAGTGAATTCTACCAAACATTCAAAGATTTAATACTTATTCTCCTCAAAATCTTCCAAAAAATGGTAAGGAGGCAATACTTCTCAACTCATTTTATGAGGCCAGTATCACTCTGATACCCAAAATCTGATAAAGATAACACACACACACACACACACACACACACACACACATACACACACACACACAAACTGTGGACCAATATCTCTCATGAAAACAGATGCAAAAATCCTAAATAAGACACAAATGAACCAAATATAGCAACATATTAAAAAGATTATACACCACGATCAAGTAGGCTTCATCCCAAGGGCATAGGGATGGTTTAACATACACAAATCAATTCCTGTGATACACTACATGAACAAATTAAAAGATAAGAATCATATGATCATATCAAGAGATGCAGAAAAAGCCTTCGACAAGTACAGCATCCATTTATCATCAAAACACTTAACAAAATCAGTATAGAAGGAAATTACCTTAACATAATAAAGGCCATATATTACAAGCCCTCAGCCAACATTACACTTAATGGTAAAAAACTAAAAACCTTCTCTGGACAAGGCATGGCTGTCCGCTGTCGCCACTCTTATTCAATATAACATTGGAGGTCCTAGCAAGTGCAATTAGGCAAGAGAAAGATATAAAAGGCATTCAAATAGGAAACAAAGAGTCAAATTGTCACTATTCATGGATGACATGATTCTCTATATAGCAAACTCTAAAGACTCCATAAGAACACTACTAGAAACAATAAGTAAATACTGTAAAGTTTCTGGATAGAAAATCAATGTTCAAAAATCCATAGTGTTCCTATACTCTAATAATGAAGTGTCAGAAAAAGAAGTGGAAAAAATAATTTCTTTTGCAATTGCACTGAAAGGAATAAAATACCTAGGAAAAAATCTAACAAAACATGTGAAAGACCTATATAATGAAAACTATAAGACCCTATTAAAAGAAATAGAAGTAGACATAAAGAAATAGAAAGTTATTCCATGTTCTTGGATTGGAAGGCCAACTGCAAAAGAATAAAATTAGACTGTTGTTTATCCTTACTCACCCAAATTAACTCAAAGTGGATTAAGGGCCTGAATATAAGACCTGAAACAATAAAATGCATAGAAGAAAACATAGGAACTAAATTCAAGGACCTTGGATTTAAAGAGGATTTTATGAATTTGACCTCAAAAGCAAGGAAAGTAAAAGCTAAAATAAATGAATGGGACTACATCAAACTAAAAAGCTTCTACTCAGCAAAAGAAATTGTCAACAAAATAGATAACCATCTAAATTGGAAAATATATTTGCAAGCAATGCCTCCAATAAGGGCCTAATTTCCAAAATATACAAAGAATGCATACAACTCAATAACAACAACAAAAAAACCCAAACGATCCAATCAAAAAAATGGGCAGAGGACCTGAACAGATACTTCTCCCTGGAGGACATACAAATGACCAACAAAGAAATGAAAAGGTGTTCAACATCACTAGCTTTTAGAGAAATGCAAATCAAAACTACAATGAGATACCATGTCACACCTGTTAGAATAGCTATAATCAACAGGATAAGTAATAACAAATGTCAGAGAGGATGTGTAGAAAAAAGAACCCTCATTTACTACTGGTGGGACTGCAAATTGATACGACCACCCTAGAAAATAGTATGAAAGTTCCTCAAAAAACTAAGAATTGGTCCACCATATGATCCAGGAATCCCTCTAATTTGGGGTATTTGCCCCAAAGACTTGGAAACAGATATCTGAAGAAATATTTGCACACCAGTGTTCATAGCAGCATTATTCACGTTGGCCAGGACATGGAAGCAACTAAAGTGTTCTACGATAGATAACATTATATAAGTTCCAATTGTGAAGCATACCCTTACTTAAGCAGTTCCTCACACACCAATTTTGATAGCTTTGAAAATTTATTAGTTAGTAGTAAACTTTTGCTCATTTTAAAGTATACATCTGCTATTAACTGTATGCATTATCCAGCCTCTCCACATAAATATTAGCCAGGGGCTAATTGAATGGCACTTTTGTATGATTGGTGGTTGAAAAGTCAATCTTCATTATAGATTTTTCTACATAAGCATTGTTATTTCTGTATATTTTCAAATTCAGATGAACTAAGAATAAAGATACATATTTTATGTAAGACTTCTGGACCAACGGAAGCAAATATACATAAAGGTTTTTATGTTAAAATGTTTCAATTCATCATTTTACTCTCAGATGAAGCATATGACAAAATCTATGTTTGTCCTTCAGTTCATCATTGACTCTAGCACACATATCTAAAAGGAAAGTTTTATGCTTATTTCAGTTGAGTATGCCATTTAGATAAAGTAAAAAAATATATAAGTTGTGGAACACATTAAACTTCAAAGCAATTATGCAGCCAAAAGCCTTCCTTTATACTCAGCTTCAGCTCTTTTGTCCTTTAAATTTTTGTGTAAACTCCTAAATCTTTAAGCATCTTAAAAACCTAAAGGCTATAATTTTCAGAATCAGATATGTCTACCATTCATTAAGATCATTTAATTTTTTTCTAAATAAAAAACAAAGTCATTTTAATTTTAGTAATATTTTAAACCATTCATAAATTTGAGATATTTTTTAAAGTAAAATCTTTTAAATTCTTATAAATTAATCAACTGGGAAATCTTTCTTAAAGGTAAGCAATGTCCAGGATTGAATGAAGAACTCTCATGACTATTTCAAATAGAGCATAAGGACTATATCTCGTGTCTGTGTTCTACTGAAAGCAAGTGAGAAAAATAAATTTGTGGGTCTAATGAAAAAAGTAAGAAATATTTTTAGTATGCAGTAAACATCTCCTACTTCTCAGATGGACCTAATATATCATTCTCTGCTCTATAAATATCATATTTTATTCATCCTTGTGATAAAAATTTTACTTCATTCTAAAATCCTTTCAAAGTCCAACAGATTCTGCAAAAATCTATAATTATTAGGAACAAAGGCTAGGAATCAGGCTATTTAGCATTAAAACATTCTCTCCTGTTTACTGGTTGTCAGATATATGGCAAGTAAATTAAATCTCTTTGTGGCTCAGTGTCCTCAAAAGAAAGAACAAGGATAATAATTTAGCAAACAAGGTTATTGTGAGGGTTAGAAAATATGTCAGAAAGATTGCAGTTTTCAATTTCTGTTGTTGAATATATAAATTGAATATATAAATTCAACAAATATTTTATTAACATTTAGTGTAGTGGTTATTTTTGAGAAAAAAAGTATATTCATTTGGAAAATACTTATAAATCTTTTGTGAAACATGGGCAAGTGTTTTTTTTTTTTTGTGAGAGGAAGAGATCAATTTATATTGCTTCTAAAATGTTGGAGAGAAAAAGAACCATGAAAGAAGAGGGAGAAAAGAGTTACAGAGAGTCTGTAAAATATAGGACTGCATGCAGAAATAATCAGTGGAGTTTCTTCTTTACTATGTACTTAGAACACATAAAGATTGGGGATAAATGGCACTGAATTTCAAGTAATTTGATTGCTATAATAGGTGAAAACCTTTCCAAATTTAGGAGATCATCCAACCAAATACTTACTAAAGCCTAGAACACTTGTGAATGCTTTATATGACTTAGTTTACTATTTGGCTTTTTAAAAAATAAGAAAGGGCCAAAATTTTGTGGCATATAAAAAAGTGGACTGCCTTGCAAAGGATCAAGAAGGTAGTCAACCCCAGATATTGAAAAAAATCCTAAGGACTGCATTGGATTTCCATGGAATATAGTATTGAGACTTTTAATTAATCAGATCTAGATATAAATGACCTTCTGTAGTTGGTATTGACTTTATGAGTATAGCCATGACTATTACATTTTAAGGTAATGCATGTTTTTCAAGAAGATTTTTGGACATTAACTCACTTGTTCTTCACAAAATTCTATGAGGCAGGCTGGGCAGGCATTTTTCTTTCCGCTGTGAAGGTCAGGAAGCAACCTGAGAAGATTGTGACGTGCTCATTGTGCTACTGTGATAGAATAAGAAATATACATTAGGTTTTTGTTCCCAGTTACTGACACAAAGCTCCTAAAACCTTTTCCTCAGTGATAAGGATGAAAGAAGAATCTTTTTTTTTCTTTTTAATTTATAATAAGCATCTTTCCCCATCACCAAAGTCTATGTTAATGACGTGACTATTTATGGGTTCCTAGAAGCTTCAGGATGGGAGTCGATTGCCAGAGAAACCAACCACATGGTAAGAGAGTTGGAACTTTCTGTCCCACCTTCCTGACCTTCTGGGAGGGGAGAGGCACTGTAGATTGAATTAGTCACCAATGGCCAATAATTTAATGTCTACATAATGGAATCTCCCTAGTACAGAGAGATTGGGAGAGTTTCCAGGTCGGTAAACACATACATACACTTGTCAGGAGGGTGGTGAACCCTTAACTTCAAGGGACAGAAGCTCCCATGCTCAGGACCATTTCAGACCTTGCCCCATGTACCTCTCTCTTCATTTGGCTGTTCCTTTGCATCTTTTGTAATAAACTGGTCATAGTAAGTAAAGCATTTCCCTGAGTTCTGTGAACCATTATAACAAATTATCAAATCTGAGGTAAGGGTCATGGGACTCTGATTTGTAGCCAAGTCAGAAAGAACTGTGAGTAATCTGAGGATCTATGACATGCATTTAGCACGTGAGGTAGGGGATAGTTTTGTGGGACTGAGCCCTTAACCTATGGGGTCTATGCTAATTCCAGGTAGTTAGTGTCAGCATTGAATTAAATTATAGAATACCCAATTGGTATCTGTAGAAAATTGGAGAATTGCTTGGTGTAGAAAACCCACACAATTGGTGTCAGAAGTTTTGTGAGCAGAGAAAAAAATTTTCCTTACCCAAGGTCTCACAAGCTAGTTGAACAACGAGGACTAAAATACTCTAGTCTCTTCTTTGATGTACAGGATAGGAATCTACATAGTGGAGAAAAGCACTTGGATCTGGTGACTTTTCATTTTTTTAATATAAAGGACACCTTTTATGAAACCCAAGAAAGGAAGGGATATATATATTCATAGAAAAAAGTTAAATGTATTATTCAAAAATTAGTTTTAAAGTTTGTTTAAAATAAATAAATCTATCATTTAGATTAAATAGGAAGCTCTTTAGGAGGAAAATGATCCTTTAGGTAGTAATCTGCTTTTGATTTTAAATTTGTTGAATAGAAACCAGCCATAGCCTAGAATAAAAGCCTCTTCTTCCTTATGTATGCCCAGAGTACACACACAAATTCACAAAGTTCCTTCTCTACCTTCCCTCCTATCCAAAGTGGAACTCACAATTTAGAACTTATCCTTACCACAAAGGAAATCTGTCTAGAGGATAAAATCCTCTTTGTGTGACACAGGCTGCTGAGTAGACGTGCCAGGATAGTCAAAAGGATTGATAGATTAAAATTTTAAGTCTATGAATTGTATTTTCCTAAGAAGATAAAAACATAACACTTTAAAGAGAGCATTGAGGAGGGAAAGGAAGAATAAGGTCAACAGGAATCAAGAGAACACCCACATTCTGAAGATCTAAGCAATCTGAAAGAAAACTTTTGTATTTGTAAAGTAGAAGAGGCGGTAAGCACCTTGTCTCATTTCCTGTTTGAGCCTATGACAAAGGATCAAATCATGAACCTAGACTCACACAAATTGTAGATCTTATCCAGCATCATGTTTACTAATAATTTCTAAGTTATAAGTAAGCAAAGGATACAGACTGAGCAGGGAGAGGCCTGAAATGATGAGTGTAGCTCCACATTTTTTCCCCTTTGTATTTTGGACTCACACAAGCTCAGAGTGACAGATAGAGTAATTGATGTGTGTGAAGTACATCATACTTTAGGGGGAATTTAAGTTATGAAACATTGCCATTTTTATACCTAAGTAGTTGTGCAGCTTACATAATGTTTTTCCAGGAAACCATTGCTCATAAATTGGACATCTTGTTATAAACTTTCCATAAACTAGTACTTTATTTCTAGCAAAAGCATTAGTCTGTTTAATAAGTTCAATTTGTAGCATGCTTACGAGGAGATTGAATTGGATTATCAGCTTTTTTTTCCTTTTCCAGAAGCATCTGTCCAGTAATAAGAAAAAAGTGGATCACAATCCCATTGTTTAACTCCTTTCTCCGCATTACCTTTCTCTACTCAATTTCGATATTTTAAATCATAGATATTTGTCTGCTTTTGGGACAATTACTTAAAATCTTAAATAATGTGCACTTATAACTTTATGTAAAAGGATCAAGGCTGTATGTACAAAATAAAAGAGAAACTTTATTCCACGGTCATTGAAAAGAGAGTAATCCAGTTGGTGCTAGAGGCTAATTTTCTCACCCTATCTTGTACTTTTTTAAAGAGACGATTCATCTCTCCTCATTTAGGTTAATGGAAGAACAGGTTGAGCAAGGAAGGCTTTTCTTTCTTGCTAGATCACTTACTGTCCTGGGTAGCTCTACTATTACATAATTGCTTATATGTTTCTTAATATCCTTTTCCTATAAATATCTAGTTAAGGAGGTGAAGTCTTTTTACTGGAACCTTTTCTATGGTATGTCCAGGCCAAGGATTATCAGTTTAAAAACAAGTCTTTTAGATGACATAAGCTTTGGTAATTATGTGTGCCCTGCTACTTCTCTGCTTGTGAGTTTTTCTCCAATAAAAAAAATATATATATATATAATATTTACATTGTATGATGGTAGTTTCATAGACCTCTGTTTCCTTTTTATACAACAATTATAAGATGGGCATAGGCACACAGTACAAGGTGCCAAAAAAAAAAAAAATTTACTCTTGGATTAAAAACCAGTTAAAAACATAATAACGCTGTCCCTTTAATCCTTCCATCCTTTATATTATAGAGAAATGTTTATAACCAATATTATATTAGTAATGGTATTTCTCTAACCAAAAGTTAAACCTAGTAATGCCTAGTAGAATAAAAGTTTTACTGAGATTGTTCATTCAAGTATTTATTGAACCTCTACATATATATAGCAATTCTGGTCTAAAAAAATATCTATTGCTACAAGACTAAAAAGAGCAGTTCTATCGTTCCATATATAAATGATATTTTTGCATTCATAGAAATAAAGTATCTCAGAATCATTTAGGCCATAATTTTTGAGAAGGTTCGATTTCCTTGTTTTAAAAGAAGAATGTACACTGGTACTTAATTTTTTAACTACCATAATGACATATAATTCTTTAGTAAAATTTATTACTATTTTCCAATCATATTGGCTCAAAAATATAATGAAGGTAATTTAAAATCAAAATTTCAAGTATTTCTAGTGTTTACTTTTGCACATATGAATTACACATCTAATAATATGGGGAACTTTCTAGGTATAATTAATGTAAAATAAACATGAAAGTTTAGAAAGTGTGTCTGGGCTCCCCTGGGCTAAGTTTAGCTAGAAGTAATTTGTTAAAAAGTCTTTGGCTATAAAATAACCCAACGGAATAAATATTTTAAGGAAAAGCAGGACATTAGCAGTGACACTAAACTCTGGAGATCACACAGAAAATGTTTCAACAAAATCTAGGGTGTTCTCCTGAGGCAAGAGATTCCAAGATTACAAACTGTGAATCTAATTATACATTAGGCTTTCCATACCCCATGCTCATGTTTACATGGAAACTTTTAAAGATTAAAAGAGAAAGAGAAAGAAGTTTTAGGTCTTAGCAATAGAGTTATTAATACACAAGACTTAAAATGTAAAGTCAACTTTCTTAAGGCCCACACAGTGATGGAACTTGTGTGATACTGGGGATTCATTATTAATATTGGGTTATGTTTTATACAGCAAATGACCTCAATGTCATATGAAAGTAAACATTTATTTTTGTTTAGGGGTCAGTGGGTTAGATGGGTGATGATATCAATCTTAGCCAGGCTTAACTTACCTTGGCTAAACTTATTCATTTGTCTGTGGGCACCTTGTCTGTGGGCATCCATTGACTGCTTGCTAATCTAAGATGACCTTAGCATGGATTTCCCATCTGTGCTCCGTGTGGTCTCATATCCTCCAACAGTCTAGCCTGAGCTTTTATTGTGTCACTGACAAGTGTTGAGTAGAATAAATGGAAATCGGTGAGTCTTTTTGAGGCCCCATCTCAGAAATGGCATGGCATCACTCTGGTCAAAGTAATGGTCATACTAGATTCCAGATATGAAGTGAAGGGGAGGAAAAATAATATATTTTTCTAGACTTTCTGGCTGGAGCACTGTTAACTGAACTGGCATGCAAAATTATTTAATGTACATTTTATGTGACCTAGGAGACCTCATAAGGAAATGAATACCTGAAGAAATTGTTAAATTTGAAAATCTTTATATCAGATTTGATGCAAGTGGAAAGTCATGGGGAAAATGTGATAAGATGAAAGGGTATAAATTAAGGTTAATAAACTTGTTAAAACTTAGTGAGTCTGTTCATTTAGATTTTTCTTAGCATCTCTCCATCTTCAGAGATAATTATGCTTCTTTCCTCTGGGTATAGGGAAGGCACGTCTCACAAGATGGTCTTATGACCTGCTTCAGAAAAGGAGAGGAGGTCAGAGAGGCCTTTCTACACCTCTCATTTCTCAAATTCCTTTATTTTTAAAAATCACTATACCAAGGAGACATATTTTAGGGTAGTGTGCTCTGAATCCCATCAAAGGTGATTAAAATTTACAAAGTAAATATTACATGTATGAAAGCCATTAACTAGAACAATCAATATAATAAATTCATCAAAATATCCACATTAGAAAGTACAAAAATGTACATAAGCCTCATAGTATATAACCAAGGGATTAGGTCTATAACCGTGATTATTTTCCATCTTGAGAAGTCCTGCCGTATATCATTTTCTGCTAAAGTCAACATTTAAAACTTTTTAAAGGCACAACAATTTCTAGGACTTTGGCATCTTAGATGTGTTGTTACCCAAATTCAATGTCCGTAGTAAATGGCAAGAGGAAACCACAACTCTTCATCTTGGAAATACGCCAGGCAGCCCTGGTAAGCAGCAGGGTAAAGGAGAGACTCAAACAGATGTTAATGGGAGAGGAGTGCACATTTTGCAATGAATTAAAGCACAGAAAATTTCTCCCACACCAGGTAAAGAGAGATAAGAGTGGCAGTTTAGAGAAGACAGCATCTTCCCAGGAGTGAGTCATTTGCTTTTTGAACTAAAGCCAAAAATCATAAATAAGAGCAGGGCTCTGTAATAAATGTCAGTTCTTTTATATTTATTAACCGCTGTTATTTATATACAAGTTAAAATTCCTATGAAGGAGCTCGTATTTCCTTTCTTCACTTAATCCAAAAACACATTAAAATGTAGGAGAGGGAGAGGAATGAAAGGTCCATCCATCCAGTCCATCCCACAAAATATATCTTCTTTTAAATCCATGTCAGCAAAACTATCAGGTAAATCCATAATTTTCTTGTTTTTATTAACATTATCTCACTGAATAATAACAAACATACATTGAATACAGAGATAAAATGGACCAAAAGCCTGGCACCAACACATACACAAATAGATAGCACTAGATTTCAAAAAACTACCACCAAAATTAGTTGGAAGCTTAAAATTTTTTTAAAAAAATGTACTTTAGTCAATTTGCTGTCATGAACAACATTTTATTAGAATGTTAACTTCTTTTTTCAAAGATTTTTATTAAAATATAGCTAATATATAATTTTGTATTAGTTTCAAGTGTACATCATAATTATTCAGAACAATCCATTAAAAAATTTAGTTTAGTCAAATGTTTCAGCAGCCATTTTCAACTCTCTTGCCTCTCTTCTGTCCCAATAGTTCTTTATTGCACTTTATATTCTGAGCTCCATCTTTTGGATTTAGCTCTTTTTTTTTTTTTTTTTTTACCATGGATCTAGTAGTAATGACTCCAAACACCCTAATCTTTGCATGTCATGCCTCCCATATAAAAAGAATTTACTACAACATCTAGTGCTTCCTTAATATTCATAGAGGATAGTAAGAATACTAGGGATTTCCACAGCTTTTTAGCAGGTTTTTAAAGACAAAGCTTTTATAGGAAAACACTGGAAACCACTAACAATAATTAGAAAGCTAAACTTGTTTTCCATGTGATTGCTAATTATTTGATCTATTGTCCTTGAAGATATTTATTTTTTCTTGAAAACCTAGGCAGAGCTTTACAAACTCATGACCAATAATCCCTTATATTCAAGAAATCACCAAGTTTCAGTTGATTCAACTCTGAAATAGAAATATGTCTCAAATTTAGTAACTCTTTTCTATCTCCAAGTCTACATCCTAAGTTCAAGCCTAGTTATTTTTTCCCTAGACTATTTATTAGTATGCTGCCTTGACAATTAGCTTTTAGCACCGTTCCCAACCCAATCTCCAATTTAGTATTCACATTTCTGCCTGTTATCTAAATTTATTTTAAAATTTCTTGAAGAGCCATTTCCATTCCTTATAGCTGATAAGATGAATATAAAATCCTTGGCTTTGAGGCTATTGATTATTTCAGAGAACATATTTTATTGCCCTTATATGTGTAAGGCTCTGTGCCAGGTGGCGGTTCCTGACTACAAAATGAGTTAGCCACTGCATCTGCCACTGAGGAATGTATTACACTGTATTAAATGACCAGAAGTTGACTTCAGACTTCATTGAACTGACATGAATCGTGTGGTTCAGAGCAGCAGTTTTTTCATGTTTCCTATTAGGTTTATACACAACTTTCTGTCTTTCCTGAAATGGGAATGTTAGTGATGAGGAAAGAGGGATGACATTTATGATACATCTCTTCATATCCTCAGAGATTTTGTTAAGTGGCTTATAAAATTTTAAAAACGTAATTTAGCACACATTTTTAATCCTTTCAAGCCCAGTTCTACAGGTTGGGTACAATTATCCCCATTTTTTCTGATAAGGATTGTTTAAGGCTGCTTAATTAATAAATGGTACATGCAATTTGGAAAATCTAGCCCTTTTTTGGAAAAAAAGTGAATCTCACTGAAGCGTTCATTTAAGATTATGAGTAGGAATGCTAC
Source organism: Rousettus aegyptiacus (assembly GCF_014176215.1). Taxonomy (NCBI): domain Eukaryota; kingdom Metazoa; phylum Chordata; class Mammalia; order Chiroptera; family Pteropodidae; genus Rousettus; species Rousettus aegyptiacus. Next base: position 70,443,488 of record NW_023416285.1, on the reverse strand, counting down.
ATTTTCTAGGATTTGACATTTTCAGCAATCGAACTACTAGAAACAGAGTGCTGTAAAAAAATGACATCATTTGTTTCTAAAGACTATTGATGTAATAGAGTGATGCAAAAATAATAAAAGCGAGATATTTCATGGGAAACTTTGGGGTTAGGACTGTAACTTGCGAATCGCCTATATGTAAATGCTGCTATCACAAGCGCCACCAGCGACTGCTCTCAGGGGAAATGGGAAATGGTCTACCTTTTAGTTAAAGGTAAATAAAAGTATCTAGGGAAAGTGAATGAGGCATATCATTTTTATCAGTTAGGAGAGAAGATTTTCAGAAATAGTTTTGATGGGGTCTAATTCCATTATCATTATATTATCTGAGTTGGCAAAATACTTAAACTTCTGCCAACTATGAGATGCCTTTTTGTTAAGCATCTACAATGCAATTTCCCTATCACTCTAGTGTGTACTTTAAACACTGAGGAAATTAATAATATTTCTTTTTAAAGTAGATATGTTTAGTTAAAATAAATTTATTTTTTATTCTCTTTTCTTTTGCTATATTCTTAAAAGTTTATTTTTCTTTCTATGTTTCAAGTACATCTCTTCTAATGATATCCTATTCTAAATTTCTATTCCAGAACTCTATCCTTAATTTTATATCCAATAGAATGTTCTTCAATGATAGAAATGACCTCTATCTACACTGTCCAAAACAATAGCTACTAGTCAATTGGCTTTAGAGCACTTACAATGTGGCTAGCACAACAGAGAAACCAAACTTAAAATTTAAAGAGCCATATGTGACTAGTAGATCACAGTTCCAGACTTTTATCCTAAAATGCCTATTACGTTTCTTATAAATATCCATAAAAATTTTGATTTTAAAACATGTAAGTCTGAGTGTTCATTTCCTGGTCAACATACCCAGTATTCCCTCACCATCAAAATCTATGCCCACACTACTTTCTGCTTTTCTGTTTCTCTATCTGTTATTTTTATTTTTATAAACACAAAGTCTTCTTTTATCTATTTGTGGATCATATTCATTTCTTATCTAGCTGAGACATACTCTCACCTTGATATCTTATAATTTTAGTTTTGATATCTAAGAGTAACTATTATCAACACATCTTATGATAACTAGAGGGAGAATAAAAAAGAGAAAGAGAAAATCTGATTAATGTATACATAAATATATCCAGGTCAGAATAAGTAAGAAAAATTCATATCTCTTTATATCTATTATAGTCTTGCATCGTAAAACAAGTTCTACGGTCATATTTAATATCTATAACTGCCTTTTTCTACCATCGTTTCTTTTATTTTTTGCCTTATGCAGGTGTAGGCCTCAGACCTGGCTGAGGCAATCCAGGCTCGTGGCCAAGGATATGACCCCAGAGCTGGTGTGTTACATTAGACACAGTAGTGCGCCTGGATTTAGCTTATGTAAGAATGAATCAGCTCGCTGTACCACACATGTGTGGCCAAATGCCACTATTGTTTTCTGGCATATGCAACCCATTCTATCCCTGTAATAAAGGCTTGTAGTCTCATCCTCATGTCAGCTCTTGTGTGTTTTTCCAATTGGGTATCTCACTGCCGAAACCTTCCCTCCTTGATCAGCTCAGCACTGACAGCAAGTAACTTAACTTGTATGGTTTTTTTTTTTTGCCTGATAAGCAGTGATCCAAATCTTCCTTCTCGAAGCATAGGAACCATCGTCAGACCTGCTTCACCCCAAAGGATCTTTTGCATTACAGACATATCCCTTCTTATTATTATTGTGTAGAAAAAAAACAAATTCATTACGTGGTAATAAAGATTAATCATCACCATCGATTTAGTAATCTTTTTTTTTTGCTTCTTTATTCACTGGCACGAAGGGTCTAAAGTAGCCTGGTGGCAGTCTCAAATTCAGTTTAACGAAGCCATTGATATTTCTTCCAGTGGAAGCCTTCCTCCCTTGCACATGTAGAGCCTAAAGTTGCAAGGAAAGTAAGTAAAAATTTCACTAAATTATCAACATAATAATGAGAAGAGTCACTCCTCTTACAACTGTTTTATTTCCTTTCTTGGGTGGTTATAAGAGAAAGAGCACCATATTGTTTGCTGATATGTTGAAGGCTATTACTTGATCTTTGGAAGGTGTTGTTACCAGCTGGTGCATAACTGAGCTTAAAAAGCAGATTCTTGCCTGCTTCTACCCAACATGAAGTAATAGGGGTCAGTTAAACCCTTCTTCTTGAACATATTTTTTTTAAAAAAAGACAAAAGAAAAGTAATTTTAAAAACATTGTGCATCAGGCAGTGAACAATAGTAATCCTTGATCTGTTTCTATTATGTCAAACTGCCTCAAAGTTTAGGTTTACTCGTATTTAAATGGAAATCCAAAATTAACTCAAGCCAGGTAAAAGTGACACTTGGATTATCAGTAGCAGTGAAGAATGCATCCCTTTATCCACTCTCTCTAGTCTATTGTGTGTGTGTGTGGGGGGGGGGATACTGTAACAAAAAAAGTTACTCTTACCATTCATTCAGTCAATAAATGTTTTTAAGAATTTTATTTTTGCAAAAATTGTGCTGAGACTGATGCCAAAAGAGAAGATAAGTCATATCTTAAAGAGGTATACTCAAAGTAATTTTTATTTCTGTAAAAGCTGTGAAATGCTACACCAGTCAGCTTCAAAAACACATTGTGAAACAGCTAGTCCCTGAATTGTTTTATTCTCTTTTGGAAACCTGTGAAAAAGAAACAATATGAGGGAGTTAGCCCTTGAATTGGTCTTTCAGAGCATACAAGAATGAAAGCATTCAAAATTTTCTGTCTGTTTCATCTTTGGGAATGAACTACTGGAAGAAAATCTATTAATAATAGTAACTGATTATACTCTAGAAAAAAAATATTTAAAACAAGATTAGAAACCTAAATTTACCAAAATATGATTAAAAGGGTGACTTTTTTAGAAACAGAGAAACAGCATATTTATTAAATAAGTTAAAACAAATAAACTTTTCAAGTAGACAAAGTCTCACTGGCTGAAATAGATGGTATGTATAATTAAAAGAAAATGCTATTGTGATATGTCAGTTGGCTTGCATTGTGTAAAAAAGAAACTTTCAAAGAGAAATTTCACTAAAATAAAACCAGTTTGTTTTTTTTATTAATAAATCACCATTTTCTTGGCTCAAAACTGACGTTGTTATATTGTTGTTGTGTTTTTTGTTTGTTTATTTGTTTTTAGGTGAGGCAACCCTGGTTGACCTCACAGATCGCAAGAATGTCAGCTTACAATTCCTTATGTATTTATTTGTTTGTTTGTTTGTTTTTATTTTTTACACCTACAGTGCCTGGTCTTCCTAGGTGGTCTCCCATTCAAGTACTTACCAGATTCGACCCTGCTTAACTTCCAAGATCAGACAAGATCGGGCTCGTTCAGGGTAGCATGGCCATAGACTGACATCTGTTATGAAATTCACTGTATCACATGTTTCTAAGATGACAAGGAGTAATTCATCTTCAAAGCGCAAGTGAGTCTATTTACAACCACAGCAAAAAAAGCAATGATAAAGAGAAAGGAATTTTCAAAAATACGCAAAGATTGAAACATTTAGGATGCAAAATTAAACTTTTTTTTTTTTTGGTTACAAGATAAAAAAGAAAAGGTGATTAAATTACAGATGGTGATTTCAGCTGTACAAACTATATAATGGAATCCAAGATCTTTAATAACGTGCTTACATTGTTTTCTATTTACAAAATGCTCTGGAAATTTCTGGTAGAAATTACAGTGTCTCAAAGAAAGAAATATAATACTAAGCATATCTTGCTACTATTTCATGGATGTCATAAGACCCATTTATGGATTAGAGTTAGTGTAAAATGCTATTGCTAAGAATTGAAAAATGAATATTGTAAAAGCTCAATACAAATCTTCCAAAATAAATCTTTTAGTAGTTACATTTATATTTAAATGCAACCGAAATAAAAATAAAAATAAAAATATTTCCCTTTTGTCTATTCCTTATGCCTTGTAGGATCTCCAGTTGATAGGATCGATTTTTAGACGTGAAAATGATCTTCGAGATAGTCTAATCCACCACCTCAATGATTTTTCCAAGGTCATGCAACATGTTAATGGCAAAACCGAGACTAAAAACCAGATCTTGACCCTTAGCTTAGTATGCTTTTCAGCATGTCATGTTCCTTCTATTTAATGTACAATTCACTATAAACACCTGTTAAAAATATGTACAACTACAAACGCTGACAGAGAAAATGTGTTCCTAAGACTTGTAGAGGATTACTGCAAAGGACTAATGAAGAGAAAAAAATTTTCTCCCACCCAACAAAAATATCAAGCATCATCAAATAAATGTTTCCTTGCTAGGTCAGCACTCTCAGATGTTATAGTAGTTCTTGTAAACTTTATGACAGCCTGAGGATTGTACATCTGGTGAAATCTGGACCCTAACACAATGCCAGTTCCCAAAAGGTAAAGACAGAGGCAAACAATGAGAGATGGTAGATAAAAGAATGAAACAAAAATTCAAAGAATCCAATTGGCTTAGAAACTAGCATTCCATCTTTATTTATTTATTTATTATCTTTAAAATTATATTGGGGTAACATTGGTTAATATAATTATATAATTTTGGGTGTACATTATAATTTGACATCTATATATTCTATTGTGTGATTGCCATCTAGAGTCCAGTTTCTTTCAGCTACCATGTATTTGATCCCCTTTACCCAGTTCACCCTCCCCCAACCACCCATATTTGACCCACTTCCCTCCTCTCTCACCCACTACTCTCTGGTAACCACTAGTCCATTGTCCATGTCCCTGAGTCTCTGTCCTGTTCATTTGTTGCTTTTAGGTTTATATCCCACATATAAGTGATATCAAGTGATTTTCAACTTCAGTCTGGCTTATTTTACTTAGCTTGATTATCTCATTTTTTATATATTATATTATATTATATTATATTATATTATATTATATTATATTATTATATGTCTAATTATCTTATCTATATTATTTATATCATTATATCTAAATATATAAATAAAGACACGAAAGGGTAATTATTGATATCCAATAAAAAAACTAACAAAAAATTAGACTTGAAATTACATGAGCCAAATCCTCTTGGATCTGCCTCTTTCCTCTATATTGCACACTTTCTCCTCACAGAATATCTCTGAGAGCCTTTGTATAAGATCATTTAAATAATAGCTTTCCTGTCTTCCTTTTATCCCTGGCAGTTTGATTTAGAATGCTATTTTCACCATTGTTCTGTTAGAAATGTCTCTGATTTGTAAAATGTAGAAGCACAATTATTTAAATACTTTAATATGTCATTTTATAAAACCCTAGTGAACACAGATTTATATGCAGCAAACTTAAACCATGGCTTTGACTGTGGTTTCCATGATGTGGTAAATTAAAAAAAAAATTAATTGAAAACAAAATAGACAAATAAAAAAAATAGCAAAACCTTCAGATTCTTCAAGTACTTGATATTTCTTTCTATAAACTATCCCAAGATTTCACCCAATCTACCTATCTGACCTATGAAAAATTCATTTAAATGACCTAATAATTTGTTGCTTTTACTCTTTATTTAATAAATTTACTTTGGCATTTGAAACTGGATTTAATTTCAATATACATGATACATTATATTTTTCATTGATGCATGACAAAAAAATTATCAGAGGTTTTATTAGATAAGAGGTTACATTTCTGGGAACACTAATGTCTTCCTTTCTCTAGAACTTGTAGAAGAAACTAACATTTAAAACTAGGTATGGAGGTTCCATTCAAGATGGCAGAAAAGGTAAATGCTGTGTTTGTTGCCTCCCATGACCACATTAAAATTACAATTATATTATAGACAATCAACCTGGAGAACCATCTGAAGATTAGCTGAACAGAACTCCTAAAGGTAATTATATAGAGAAGCCACATTGAGATTGGCAGGAGAGACAGAGGTATGAATAGAGCTGTCCCCACACCTACATGTGGAGGTTGAGTTTCGAGAGGGATATCTCAGATATGGAGGTCCCCCTGGAAGAGTGAGAGGTCCCAGCCCCAAACAAGGTTCCACAGCCCAGAATTCCAATGCTGGGAAGAGAAGCCCCTACAAAATCTGGCTGTGAAAATCAGTTGGGGATTGTGAATATCCAGGTAAGATAGAAGGCTTCTAGAGACACAGATATTCCTTTAAAGAGTGCATGCACAAGCTTACTTGCTCATAGACACTGATCCTAGGGTTTGGCAGTGGGAAGGTGATCCAGAGCCTCCGTACAGAAAAAGACTGAGTTATGTGGCATTAAAATGAGGGCTGGAGAATAGCTGCCATTATCTCTGTGTTGAGCCCTGAACCCACATGGCCAAATCTGAATCTATGTTGGTTTGGTGAATGCCACTCACTCCGCTCTGGTTAGGGAACCCCTCTCCACCCAACTTGTACACCCCAGGAGGCACTTTCAGTGGCTGGGCAACCAGCTCCACTCTGCACATGTCAGGAGACTCTTTTAGCAGCAATTAGCAGGCCTCAGCTCCCACGCCACCCAAGATACTTATGGTAGTGGGCAAACAGCCATGGCCCTAATGGCAGTATTTCGCAGAAAAATCTCGGAAGTCTGAGGCCCCAATGTGTACAACAAGTGACCTTGAGACTTTTATGATTGGTCCCAAGCTCAGTAAAAGCACAAAACCTGAATATACACTGATCTGGCAAACACTACTCTCTTCACCCTGGTGACTGACTTTACCTCACCCAACTTGAGTACTATCTAAGACTCTTTCAGTATTTGAGACTTATGGGCAGCCAGAATGTAGCCTCAGGTTTTGGAGTGCTCTGGGACATTTTTCAAGATGCCCCGGGACTGGTACTGATGTCAGTTGGCCTTGGTTAGCTGAGTGGCCTCTCCCACACTTCTTCAGGTCCAGCACAGGAAGCAACTAACCATGGATTGATTTGTAGTTCCTACTAGGTAGTCCCAGGCCAGTCACAGGGAGTGGTTGACCTTGGGTTGCACAGGAACCACCCACTAGAGGGCCTAGAACCAATACACCTGATTTTTGGCTTCAGAACACAACAGAGTACTATCTGATTAGTTCCACAAGTGGCAAATCCAAAGGGTGGTTTCAATAGGCGCACAAGTCTACTGGGGCAAATCCCACTTTGTGGGGTCAGCACTCCCACAGTAGCTCATATCCTATGGGTGTGGCCAATTTTCATAGCCAGTCAGCCTGAGAGTCAGTTCCACCCACGGATATGTCAAAAGCATTTAAGGCTTAACTACAACAAGAGGGCACACACAACCCACACAATGAACACTTCTGGGACACACACCACAAATGATCAGAAAACTGTGCCCTTAGGCCACACAAGGAACTTACTAGATGAGGACAGGCAGCCAAGACTGAAAAATGTAGCAGTTCTATCTAATACATAGAAATGACCACAGAGAGGCAGACAAAATGAGGAACCAATGAAACATATCTGAAACAAAAGAACAGGTGACAACTCCAGAAAATAAATAAATAAATAGATAGATAGATGATAGATAGATAGATAGATAGATAGATAGATAGATAGATAGAAAGAAAGATAAAATGGAAGCAAGCAAACTACAAGATACAGAGTTCTAAACACTGTATGTGGATGCTTAATGAAGTTAGGGGGAAGATAGATGGTCTCAGTGAATACTATAACAAAGGGATAATAAACATGAAAAGGACATAGAAACCATAAAAATGTCAGAAATAATACAGTAATTGTAATGAACAATACACTAGAAGAAGTCAACAGCAGATTAGATGAAGTAAATGATTGAATAAGCAATTTGGAAGATAAAGTAGCGGAAAACAGCAACACAAGGGAATCCAAAATAATAAGAGTAGGACATTGTCCTCTAGGACAATATCAAGTGTATAGACATTGAAATCATAGGAGTACCAGAAGGAGGAGAGAGCGCAAGGCGTTGAAACCTATTTGAAGATATAGTGAAAGAAAACTTCCCTAACCTCACAAAGGAAAATGATATACAAATTCAGAAAGCACAGAGAGTCACAAACAGGATGAATCCAAAGAGGCCCACACTAAGACACATCGTAATTAAAATGCCAAAGGTAAAAGACAAAGAGAGAATCCTAATATTGGCAAGAGAAATGCATCTAGTTACTTATAAGGGAGCTCTCATAAGATTGCCAACTGAATTCGCAACAGAAACTTTGCAGGCCGGATGGGATTGACATTAAATATTCAAAGAGATGAAAAGCAAGGACCTATAACCAAGACAATTCTACCCGGCAAGTTTATTATATATAATTGAAGGTGAGATAAAAAGTGTCCCAGACAAGAACATACTAAAAAAACTTATCACCACCAAACCAGTATTACAAAAAAATGTTAAAAGTGCTTCTTTAAAAAGGGAAGGAAAAAAGAACATAATTTGAATAATAAAATGGCAATAATTATGTACCTATCAATATTCACTTTAAATATAGATAGATTAAATCTTTCTATCAAAAGACATAGGGTAGACAAATAGATAAGAAAAGAAGACCTATACATATGCTGCCTACAAGGGACTCAATTCAGGTTGAAAGACACACACAGACTGAAAGCAAAGGGATGGAAAAAGATATTTCACGCAAAAGGAAATGAAAAAGAAAAAAAAAGCTGGGGCAACAATACTTATATTAGACAAAATAGACTTTAAAACAAAGGCTGTAATAAGTCAAAGAAGGGCATTACATAATGATAAAGGGATCAGTTCAACAAGAGGACATAATTCTAGTAAACATCCAATATAGAAACATCTAAATATGTAAAGGAACAATTGTCATAGAGGGAGAGATCGGCAGTAATACAATCATAGCAGGGGACTTAAACACCTCACTGACACCAATGGACATATCTTCCAGACAGAAAATCAACAAGAAAATAGAGTCCTTAAATGACACGATAGATCAGATGGATTTAAATGATATTATTAGAATATTTCACCCCAAAGCAGCAGAATATACATTCTTTTCACGTGTACATGGAACATTTTTCAAGAAAGACCACAATTTAGGCCACAAAAACAAGTCTCAATTACTTTAAGAAGATTAAAATCATATCAAACACCTTTTCCAACCACAATGGCCTGAAAATATAAATTTATTACAAGAAAAAAAGAGAAAAGCACACAAACACATGGAGGCTAAATAACATACTACCGAACAATGAATGGTCAAGAAAGAAATCAAAAAATAATCTTGAAATAAATGAAAATGAAAACAAAACAACCCCAAATCTATGAGGCACAGTGAAAACAGTCCTAAGAGGAAACTTCATAGCAAAACAGGTCTACTTCAAAAAAAAAGAAAAAAAAAACAGACAAAAACACAAATAAACAATCTAACTTTACACTCAAAGAAACTAAAAAAAGAACAGCAAAGAAAGCCCAAAGTGAGTAGAAGGAAGGAAACGATAAAGGTCAGAGCAGGAATAAAAAATGTAAAGTCTAAGAAAACAATACAAATGTTCAATGAAACCGAGTTGGTTCTTTGCAAATATAAACAAAATTAATAAATCTTTAATTAAGCTTATCAAGAAAAAGAGAGAGAGAACCCAAATAAATAAAATATGAAATGAAAGAGAAGTGAAAACTGATACCACAAAAACACAAAAGTTTATAAGAAAGTACAACAAGCCATTAAATGCCAACAAATTAGACAAGCTGGAAGAAATGGATATATTCCAAGAAACATACAATCTGCCAAGACTGAATTAAGAAGAAATAAAAAATCCAAACCAACTGATTACTACTAACAAAATAGAATTGGTAATTAAAAAACTCCCAACAAATGAAGATCCTGGACCAAAAGGCTTCACAGGTGAATTTTACCAAACATTAAAAGAAAAGTCAACACCTATTTTTCTCAAACTCATCCAAAACGTTCTAAAGGAGGAAAGACTCCCAAGCTTATTTTATGACACCATCATTACCCTATTTCAAAACCAGTAAAACATTACAAAAAAAGAAAATTATAGGCCAGTATCCCTGATGTGCATAGATGCAATAATCCTTAATAAAATATTAGCAAACTTAACTCAGCTATACATTAAAAGGATCATACACAATAATCAAGTCGGATTTATTCCTGAGATAAAAAATTGGTTCAATACTGCAGATCAATTAATGTAATACTCCACATATACAACTTGAAAGATAAAAACTATGTGATCATATCAATAGATGCAGAAAAAGTGTTTGACAAAATCCGGCATTAATTTATCATAAAAGCTCTCAAAAAAGTGAGAATAGATGAAACATACCTCAACATAATAAAGGCCATATACAACAAACCCATAGCTAAGAACATACTTAACAGAGAAAATCTAAAAGTGTTTTCCTTAAGATCGGGAACAAGACAAGACTGTCCACTAACACTACTTTTATTCAACATAGTATTGGAAGTCTTGGCTACAACAATCAGACTAGAAAAAGAAATAAAAGACATCCGTATTGGAAAGAAAAAAGTAAAACTGTCATTATTTGCAGATGACATGATACTCTATAGAGAAAACACTAAAAAGTCCACCAAAAAATGTTAGAATTGATGAAATTAATTCAGTAAAGTAGCAGAATACAAAATTAATCTTCAGAAATCAGTTGTATTTTATACATCAATAATGAACTATCAGAAAGAGAAATTAAGAAAATAATCTTATGTATAGTTGCATCAAAAAAAAAAAAACAGACCAAAACAAAAAAAAAAACCTGGGAATATATTTAACCGAGAAGGTAAAAGATCCATACTAGAAAAATTATAAGACATTGTTGAAAGTAATTGAAGATACAAATGAATAGAAGCACATATTGTGCTCATAAATAGAAAAAATTAACATTGTTAAAATGTCCATGCTACCCAAAACAATCTATAGATTCAATGTAATCCTTATCAAAATACCAATGGCATTTTACACAGAACTAGAACAAAACCAAAAATTTATATGGAAACATAAAACTTGAATAGCAATATTAGTTTTGGGAAAGGAGAACAAAGTTGGAGGTATTAAACAAAACTACAAGTCTATAGTAATCAAAACACCATGGTACTGGCATAAAAACCAGACATGTAGATAAATGGAACAGAAAAGAGAGCCCAGAAATAAACCCATGCTTCTATGATCAATTACTCTATAACAAAGGAGGCAAGAATATATAATGGATAAAGAGAGTCTATTTAATGGTGTTAGAAAAACTGTACAGATACATGTAAAAATATGAAATTGGACCGCCTTGATACACTATATACAAGAACAAACAAAAAATATTAAAGACTTATGTGTACTATTTGAAATATAAAACTCATATAAGAAAACATAGGCAATAAACTCTCTGACATTGCTCTTGGAAACATTTCTTTTTTTTTTTCTGATATATCTCCTCAGGCAAGGGAAACAAAGAAAAAATAAACAAATGGGACATCAACTTAAAAAGTTTTTTCACAGCTAAGAAAACCATCAACAAGATGAAAAACTTACTGAATGAGAGAAGATAGTTGTCAATGATAAAGAGCTCATGCAACTCAACGCCAAAATAATAAACAATCCAATTAAAGAATGGGCAGGGGCCTGAATAGAAATTTCTCTAAAGAGGACATATTGATGACCTATAGATATATAAAAGATGTTCAAGGTAACTTATCATCAGAGAAATGCGATTAAAACCCCAATGAAATGTCACCTCACATTTGTCAGAACAGCTATCATCAATAAATCAAAAAACAACAAATATTGGTGAGAAAACAGTAAATTGGTACAACCACTATTGAAAATGGTTTGGCGGTTCCTCAAAAAGTTAAATATAGAACTACCTTATAACTCAGCAACTTCATTTCTGGGCATTTTTCTAAAGAAATCCAAAATGCTAATTTAAAAAGATATATGCACCTCTATGTTCACTGCAGCGTTATTTACAATAGACAAGATATGAAAGTAACCTAAGGGCCCATCAATAGATAATTGGATAAAGAAGAGGTGGTACACATATGTAATGGAATATTATAGGGCCGTAAAAAAAATAAAATTTAGCATTTGTGAAAACATGGATGGACCTAGAGGGCATTACCCTAAGTGAAATAAAATATGTCAGGAAAAGACAAATACCATATGATTCACTTACATATGGAATCTAAAACAAACAAACAAACAAACAAATGGACAAAACAGAAACAAACTCATAGACACAGAGAACAAACTGATGATTGCTACATGGGAGGCAGGTTGGGGAGCTAAGTGAAAAAGGTGAAGAGATTAAAAAGTACAAATTGGTAGTTACATAATTGTCACAGGGACATAGGGAATATAAATGATATTGTAATAATAACTATGTGTAGTGCCAGGTGGGTACTATACTAATAGGGGGACCACTGTTTAAATTATATAAATGTCTAACCACTATGCCGTACACTTGAAACTAATATAAAATAATATTAAATTTCAACTCTAATTGAAAATAAAAATTAGAACAAAAACAAAAAACAACAAAAATCTTGGTCTGGAAAACAAACAACTTGGTGAGAATAATCATAAATTACTTATGGGAAGAATATTATATTCCTGATTAAATAAGTAAGTAATTTATTATGAAAAGCAATGAGACTGAGTCTTTTTTTTTTCTGATAAAACAGTAACCCATTCACCAGGAGGACTGTAAAGAGTCTAGTAACTTTTTACCAGACATGTCTTTCTTTGTCTGTTTTAGCAATCATTTTTCTGAACCCCCTTTTCCATAAATAATTCTACCAAGACAGAAATGTTTGAATTGATCTCTTAGAGGTTTCTTGCATTGTGGAAAGATTATAAGAATACTCTAATGTGTACTTAGAAGTATATTGCCCAAAAAAGACTTAAAAAAAATAAGAACTAATACAAACAACACTGAAAAGACTAAAATTAACATCCTTTGGCCCTAATTGAAATTGCTTTTTAAGATGTCAATTCAAGACTGCTCATTTATTTTTAAAAAGAGAACTCAATAAGATTTTTATATCAGATAATGGAAGAACATTTGATCTTTTATAATTAAAAAATCATAGCCCAATTTGCCACTTGTTAATTATTACTCATGAAATTATTTCACTCATCTTTCTGAAAAATTAGATAGCTACTTAGAAATAGAACTTTACTTCAATGACACCTATTCATTTGCAGTGAAATTCACCAAATAATCAAAAGGAGAGAGGCATTTGTTAAGTGGTCAGAAAACTCAGTTTTCCACTACTGAGGTCTTCGTTTCCAGATTATTCCAAATTTATCTGTTACACCATGTTCTTTTACCACCCCCAAATTATGTACCTCTGAGATCTCTTATCTTAAGGAAACCAAAATTTCTGAAAGTATTTCAACCTCCTACATCCAGACCCTAATGTGTATTCTTCAACCCTTACTACAATTTTGTCCCTGTAATAAATACTCACTCACAATATTTCTTTTCTAAGAATTGTTCTCCCACCTAGTCATCTGTGTCTATTTGTCCAAAAGAGTCAACAATGCTAGTCATTCTCCTGGCATTAGTACTTAGAAACTCAGCAATTTAGATGAAGAGTGTTTAGCCACAATCACTGGAGGAGCAGAGAGAGGTGGTTTACTGAAGGAAGGATCAGAATGAAAACAATGACAGAACCATAGGTTAGGTCAATCCATTGTTGGGAGAAAGGGAGAGTAATCTTAGTTACTGATGCATTTTCATTTCCTCTGTTCACTTCCTAAAGAGGTCTTATTGTACTTTCATCTCTCAGCATTAATAATAAAAAAATAACTTTTTACTGCTACAACTAATAATGATAATATCTAGTAGTTGCTGAAGATTTGCCATGAAACAGGCAGTATTCTAAGAACTTCATATATACTAACTGATTTAATCCTTTTATTAACTTAGTAAAGTAGTTACTTTTATCACCCTTATTTTACATATGCTGTATATGAATCTTAGAGAGTCAAAAAAGTTGCCTAATGTTACCTTGGTGGAGCTAGAATTGCAACTCAGGAAGTCTAGTTTCAAGGCCTTTGCTGTGCTTTTATAGTCATTCCATTTTTAATTTTTCCTTTTTTGGATTTCTATTACTTAAAACCAAAAGATGTATCTAATTCTGGATAAAATGGGGTTATAATTCAAGGATTTTACAAATCCATCTAGGAAAAAAATAACCAAGCAAAGTGTATGGAATAACCATTTAGGAAACTGGGCATTAGGCAATGAAGACATCTTATTGTCATAGATAAGAAACAAATGAGATAGCTCAGTAATTACCAAGACATACTGTTATAAGAAAGTTTTCAAGCTGTGGTGGAAGAAAGAGAAAACAAAAGAGGGTCCAGTGGATGCTCTGAGTTAAGGAGACAGAACTGACAGTTCAGGGAAACAAGAGTAGCTATAATTCGTATGGAAGAGTACTTATTAATTTAGAGCTGAACAGAGAGAGAACTCTAGAAATATGCAGTGAATCTTTCTGTAATATAATAATAAAGGTACTTCTTAGCACATGTGTGAGAAACTACTAAAGGCCATGAAAAGAACCACCCAAATGAATTATAAGAAACAGTTTAAAGCTCACACTGTGCAGGAATAGTGCCCGTTACCTAGTCAGATGGGAAAGCCTTGTAATCCATGCAGAATTGGGTAGTATACCCCGAAGGACCATTTGTCAGTGGAGGGTGGGGGTGGGGGAAGGCAGGGTAAAAGAGCTCTAGACTAATTACTGCTCTCGTTTCACCTATAACACATTAAAAGCAAGACCCAAAAATCTTGAACTATTTACAAATAAATTAATTCCCAGGAAAAAAGCTTAAGAAAATTTATGACTACAAAAACATCCAGCATTCATGGTAAAATTGCACTCAACAGGCAAAATTTATAATGTCTTGCATTTTATAAAAAATTACCAAACATGTGGTAGGAATGTACACTGGTTCAGCCACTATGGAAAACTGTATAATGTTTCCTCAAATCATTAAAAATAGATCTATGATATGACATAGCAATGCCACTTCTGGATATTTAACTGAAAATGAAAACACTAACTCAAAAGATTTTTGTGCCTATGTTTATTGAAGCACTATTTATAATAACCGGTATATGGAAACAACATGTCTTTCAATGAGAAATAGATAATAAAAATGTGATATATATATATATATATAAAATGAAATAATACTCAGCCATAAAAAAGAATAAAATTCTGCCACTTATGACAACATAGATTAACCTTGAAGTCATTATGCTGAGTGAAATAAGTCAGACAGAGAAGTCAAATACTGTACGAGCTCTCTTACATGTGGTATATAATCTCATATGTGGTGGTTGCCGGAGGTCGCGGGGTGGGGGATGAGAGAAATGGGTGAAGATGGTCAAAAGTACAAACTTTTGGTTATAAAATAAATAAATCCTAGGGATGTAATGTACAGGAATGGTGACTATAGTAAATAATACTGTATTACATATTTGAAAGTTGATAAGATTAAATCTTAAAAGTTCTCATAAGAAAAAAAATTGTAACTATGTAAATGATAGATGTTAACTAGTTTTATTGCTATAATAATTTTGTAATGTTTACAAATAGCAAATCATTATATTACACACCTGAAACTAATATAATGTTACATCTATTGTAACTAAATGCAAAAGTAAATAAATTTTTAAATTACCAAGCATGGAAAAAAGCAGGAAAATATGACTCATAATGAAGAGAAAAATTGATCAATCAATTTTTAATAATAAGCTAGAATTATCAGACAAGAAATATAAGTTATTATAATTGCATTCTAAAAACTGTAAGAATGATTAAACATATTAAGTAGAGACATGAAAAATATTTTTAAAAAAGAGCTAAATCTTGTGGCAAGAAATGGAAACTATAATGACAGATAAAAATACACTGGATAAAATTAAAGAAAGATCACATATTATAAAAATTTAGTTAGTTAACTTGACAATATTGAAACTATTAAAAATGAAATAGAGAAAGAAAAAGACTTTAAAAAATGAAAAAAACCCAGGAAGCTGTGAGACTACTTCTACCAGTCTAATTTACAAGCAAATGAAGTCTCCAAAGAAAGAAAAGAAGAAAATTAAAAAAAAAAAAATAGTCGAAATAAAGCTGTCAAATTTTACAAATTCGATGAAAACTATAAATGGATAGATTTTTTAAAAGTTGACAGATTTTAAACAAAAGAAACGCAAAAAGAAGAACAATGAAAAATACACAAAGTCACATATAGTCAA